>NW_008678802.1:11999-46680 GCF_000695815.1 Acanthisitta chloris
AAAAAGAGTGGCCTTACCACTTTAAACAGAGAGGGAGGAGGTGGCACTAGGGAAAGGTTAATCATAATCAGGAAGGTAGGTATAAATCCACAGAAGTCAAATGTGCCCTCGTGTGCTAGACACATGTCCTTAGCTGCATGTAATGTCTTTCCACACGCTTCTGCTTACTGCTTATCCTTCCCTCAGTGCTTGCTTGAATGGTGCTACTCTGCTTGGTGCTTAGGGTCTGCCAGGTCAGTCTGCCTGTGTCAGGCAAATAGGGGTTTCGGGGACTGAAATGGTGTTGTTACTACTACAGGAGCTGATGGAACCTAAGGTAGACATTTCAGAAGGGTGCAAATAATTTTATTAAAGTGCTTATTTCTCCTCATTGGCTGCAGAGAGAGATGAGAGAGAATAGAGACAAGACCTGACTTTTTCATTGCTGAATTTAAGCATGAGAAATCAACCTCATGATACTACAGAATGAATTTACGACATCCTTCCATGTAATTGTCTTTGCATAATTTATTGCTTGCTAACACAGTTCTAGGTTTTGTACGGTACCTTATGCTTCCTAGTTTGCTTGTTCATATTATAAAAGCACTCATTAAACCCAAGCAGAACTGGTGTATACCATCAATATGTGTTGTATTCCTGGGATTGTCTTTCGGATTAGTCTGAGAATTAAAGCCAGCTGGCACAAAAGCACTGCTTCTTAGCCTATAGGAAGTGCAAGTTTCACTAGCATTATATCTATATACTAAATATTCTTATAGAATTTTTAATAGCTGCAAATATCAAAGCAAGGAGTGCTGGAAGACGGGCTAGTAAACCTCTTATGTCTTTGCAATCTCTGCCATCATGAAATTCAATCTTTTCTATTAGTATACACTGGTATAGAAAAACTGCAGTTATGCTCCTGCTGCTCTGAAGTAAAAAAAAAAAATGAAAAAGGAAAAGAAAGTAAGTTACCCATTCTTCAGGACTTTGTCACACCTATATGCTGACTTGCTCTTACTGGTTTGTAAGGTGACGTTGAACAGTCACTGTGTCATACTATTACTGTGGGCTTTTTTCATCCTCACTTTTCCTTGTGTTTGTTTCCTTACAATTTCTCATGTAGTAGTCTGTGCTGAGTGGAGATTTTTCTG
The DNA here is from genome assembly GCF_000695815.1 of Acanthisitta chloris. Classification (NCBI taxonomy): domain Eukaryota; kingdom Metazoa; phylum Chordata; class Aves; order Passeriformes; family Acanthisittidae; genus Acanthisitta; species Acanthisitta chloris. The sequence goes on from NW_008678802.1 coordinate 13,133, forward strand.
AGTATCAATGTGTTCATTATTGGGTCATCCATTTAGTCAAGCAGCATACATTTTTCCTTCTCTATAGTGGATCACAAAAAATTCAGTCTGCACTGCCATCTAAACATATATGCCACCCCGATTAAGTTGCTCTGATGTAACTGATACTTTGAGACTGTTTGCCATTTTAACCCCATTCAGTAAAAACCAGTTCTAAGGTATACATAGTACAGCACTTTAAACAATACAATCTTACAAGACAATCACTTTTGTGATTCCAGATTATATGGAAGCATAAAAAAATTCTTCTCAATCTTCCATTTGGGTCTGGATTGCACCACTGGTCTTATTAGGCCTTAAAGTCACTTTAGATTGTGGGTATCTTGTGGGGTTTTTGTAAACTCACTGTAGAGACACTTCATTGTGTAGGAAAAGCTATAGAGGGAAAGCAAGCAACATGGTCATGCATAAAGACCCAGTATACTGGAAAGGAGATATAGTTCTAGTTATCGCCATACACTCCTGAAAATCTTGATACAGTCAAGTCAACTTAGCTTCAAGCCCAGCCCTATTTTATGTAAAGTTACCTGCAACTGAATATCATCTGTAATTTTAATGCCTTCGTTACATGAGCACTAATCACAAAATGCTGTGGTTTGGTTTTCTTCTGGATTATCCTTCCTTCCCCCCACATATTCCCCTTAAGTGTTGGTTCTTTTTTTCCTTCCTTTTACATCCCAGCATTTCTTTTTCATAGCAGTAGCCATTAACTAAACAGTACATTTTTTTTCCTGTTTAGCTGATTAGGACTTTGTTAATATGTACCTTCACTGGCATTTTCCTTTGGTTGTTCTCTAAGTCAACAGTGCCAAGAGCCACAGTTTAACATTAAGCTGAGCTGATTTAACAAATACCTGCTGTGAAAGATACCTTCACTGCATGCACATTCCAAACTTTCTTTCCACCAGAGCTGTTCCTCCTCTTAATTTACACCTGAACCAGCTGAGTTTTGGTTTGTAAAGCACAGGTGAGCTCCTGAGAAAAAGGCAGGGTTTCCCCTGTCAGTGCCATTTATCATTTTATTGTCTGCAAAATCAAAGCATGAGATCACATTTGTAAATTGAAAATGTGTGCTTGATCATGAAAGGCATGCTGAGCATCTTGAACAGTTGAATTTTACCCCCATACTACAAACAGTGCTCTGGTCAAGGTTTCCTTCTCTCCAGTTTGCTTGCATTTACTGGTTCTATGCAGTCCTGCTGCTGCCACCTTTTCTTTGCTATCTTTCACTATCTGAAATGTCCCAGTTTAATTCCTGCATCTTTCTTGGATTTAGAAGATTCTTGAGCTACACAAGATGTAAGTGTAAACTATTAGTCTCTCAGGTGAGCAAACCTTGTAACCAAGGCAATTCGTTACTCATTGGCAGTATGTTAAGAGAAAGTAGACACTTTTGGGAATCTGAAAAACATTACAACCCACATGTTACTTAACAAGAGGTTTTCAAGTAGGATTCCAATCTTTTTTTATTTTCAAAAAGGCTTTTTTCAGTGTGAGGAAAATTTAAGTTAATACTATTTCAGAACAAAATGTTGAGATATGAGGTTTGTGTGTCAAGTTAAGACAGATGGAAAAAAATCCATCATAGCTGAAAAGGAATTTATTAAAGGGTAAAAACATAGATGAAAGATATCGAGCATTTTCATTTACTACGACAAGAACATGTGAAAGGGTTAGTTTGCAGCCAGGAATACTCCAGTTAAATATTAGTTAACACTGGATATAGAAAGTTGCTAAGGTGAGCTGTAAAATCACCATTGTTACAAGTATTTCATTTTGGTTTGTGCATATGCAAACAGGTTCAGTGAGAATCCACTTGAGGTTTCTTCTGACCCAGGTACCTGATGGTAATAGTCTAATGCATTGCTGGTGAAGTTCTGAGCTACCTGTAGGTATTGCAAAAATATGGGGAAAAGGGTACAATCAAAATATTTAACTAGTAGCACAAATGACTAAAGCATGAACTGAATTTAGGTATCATGTTGTAGTAGAATGTTTTGTCGCATAGTTAGACTGTTTCAACATATAGAGAAATAAGTATCTCAGTGGAATGAACCATATGCTGCTTTTTCTTTTTTTTTTTCTTTTCTGACTGCAGTTAGCTTTCACTTTGTGTTCTCTTCAATGATAACACTGTCCTGGGGCAGTCTGTGCAATGCAGAATGTATTTTATTGAGGCGTGGTCCTATTTTTTTACTTTTAGGTACTTTTTTATGGTTAACAAATTCCAAATTAGTGATTTAAAGTACACATTGTAAAAAGTTTTAAAAGTTAATATTACCATCTCATTGCTTACACTTTTTCTACTGCTTTTTATCACAAAATTAACAATGTAAATCAACATATTCCTGCTCATCTTTTTTTCCTTGCTGCACTTCTGGTGATCACAGTGCAGTTCCCACAGGCTGATAAACTAATCTGTGCTCCTCTTTCTGAAACTTGGTTGATGGTCAGTGAGGACACAAAGCACTAAAGATCAAATAGGTCATATAAATGACAAACATATATTTGGAATTGAGTTTTTATTTATGAAAAAAATTAGCATATTTTTCCAATTTTCATGTGGAATAAAGTACATATTTGGGGCAGAAAATGGTTGGCACAGTAGTCTCTCACACTGAGATTGTTCTGGAGGAACACAGTTCAAAAACTGAAATTCTCATATGCTACTATGAAAACACTGACAGGATTCGTTACACAAAATGTAGGAGGCAAAATGGAAGAGGAAAGTCTTCCTTGGATATTTTTATAGACAGTGGTTAAAAATGCTGCTGCTTAAATATAGTGGGTATCCAAGACATGTCAGGCAAGTTGTGTTTTATATGAACCTGTCTTCAGCAGCTCCATGCTGCTCAGTATGATTTGACAAGTTCATATGTAGGCATCCACACTGCAGCTGTTAATGCTGGTTGTGATAAAGCCCTGTCTCAGCCTCAAAAACTCTTTTCAGTTAAGACTTTATCTTAAAATAACATCTGCCATATTTGTTACTGGTGTGAAAAGGGTGATATTTTGGGAAGTCTAAATAGGAACAATTATGTGTCAATTTTGAGGGTGATGTGAAGATGGAGATTTTGAGGATGAAAATATTGCAGTGATGAGTATTTTTGAGAGCACCCCCTCTGTTCCAAGAGGCTGCTAGACAGTTATTTTAGTAATGGCATTGGGTTGGGGGTATCAGGAAGCAGAATATATTCAAAGTATTATGATGTCATGTTTTTCTATGCATGTTAGACAATTTATCAGTTGTCTGTTTTGTTACCTGTAATTTTCTGTTTCTATTACAGTATATTGCCGCTTTGAAAATTTTAATTTTATCTTCTCAGAGCTGTGCTGTAGTACAATATACTTTGATGTATTATTAAATTTAAACATGGCAAATTGTCATCATCATAAATAACCCTCTCTTTTGGAATGCCACATCTGTTGTTTTTTTAATACGAGAACTGAAAATTACAGGAGGACAGGTCTCCTGTCCCTAGTTACTAATTAATAAACATTGAAATAGTTTTGGAGGGGAACTATTGCTGGTCATGCTCATATACTGATGCGGAAACTTTTGTGGTATAAAGGCAAAATATTTCAGTGAGAAAGTTCTACCTTTTTTATAGCTTTCCCATAACCATGTTTTACTCTTTTGTGGAAATCATGAGGCTCACCATCTTTAATTATCAGGATGCTAATATACTTCAGAGAATATATATGCAGGTAGATAAAACACACAGATAAAAAATAACATCTAACTAGCAATTTATTCCACAGACTTTTTCTAGAATGCAGTTTTTATTTTGTACTTTAGACTTCATTTGCTTAAAAATATCTTTGTTTCTGTCACAAAGCTTCTCCTTGTGAGTCATATCACTGAATGCTAATTTTAGGCTCACACTGAGGTTTTTTGGTTGGTAGTTGTATGTATCCAAGTGAATCATCTATTACTGGGTGCAGGAAAACAGGCTACTTGTTCTGTCTTTCATCCAAGATGAGAAAGAGCTTTATGAGGGAAGTGTCAACAACTTATTAAGAATCCAATAGTCTATTTAAAATAGAAGAAAGGAGGACAGTAAGAAAGAAAGAAAAGAAAAGAAAACCAAACCCACGAGAAAACTCGCCCTAGCTCTTTGGAATTTATGTCTCCATGGTAAACTAAAAAGAGATACTTGACATATATTATATTTTGCAGGAAGTTATAACTGATTACTTAATTGCAGAGCTAATTTTGATATTCAAATTCTGATTACTTGTATTTGGGGGGTGTAATTTTTATTATTCTCATTTGTTAGTAGACTTTCATTTGGGGCTGGTCCATGTATAATGTTCTTTGCAGAAGGGGTGTAAAGAAACTAGGGCTAAGTAAAAGTTAGCCTCCATCCTGTGCATTGAAACAGATCTTGGTTCTTTTAGGTTCTCAGTGATTATTTTAATTCAATATCAGAACTGTTAGGGGAGAAGCAGAAAAGCAGCTTGATGTTTCAGGAAAAGTAGCCTCCAGGTATGCATGGAAGGAGGAGTAATGATGACTTATTACACAGTGAGGAAAGTTCTAGGGCTCCAGCCCCAGCCCAGGCACAGGTTGCCTGGGGGCCAAGACCCTATATCTCAACCTGCTCTCCCCTCTATCTCAGGTTTATCTGTCTGTCGTATTTTCCCTGCTGAGGAGTCATAATTGTTAACATACAGCATAATGAAATTTTTTTTGGAGCTTCATTACATGGAACATAAACATTAGCATATTAAGAGATGTAATTTGTGAAGCTTCTTTTACTGTAATTTCACTAGATTTTATGTAATTACTTTTCAGTATTTGTTGCATAGTCTTTAGTACTTTTAAGAAGATTATGCCTTGCTGATGTTCATTGGTTTAAGTGACTATGGAGAATATACATAATCTCTTTATAACACTGTCAGGCTTGTGACACAAACCTGCAAAACCTGTGAATCTCCAACCCAAAAGCTGTTGTATTCAGCCAAGTAAGAGATACAGGATGTTATTAAATGTTCCAGATGTATCTGCATAGCCATTGCTGCATAACAAGGGTTACAATTTAGTTTATGCAAATCACTGAGTTTCTTTTTAGCTATGCTAGTATAATTCTTGTGGAAACTTCATCATTCCCTTACCAGGATGCCAAAGGCCTGTACAAATGCCCTAGATCATTCCCATGCTTTCTGTGCCTCATCATACAGACAGCTCCTGCAGCTGGTTATAATTTCATAGGCTCTCATACCTCCACCCGCTTGCTTGGAAGTTACCACTGGTGTACATAGAGAGGCACAGCTTCCTCACTGTCCAGTGTGGACTTTCTGTGTATCTTTACTTAAGGTGCTGTTGTGAGAAAACCGCTCACTTCCAGACCTTGTGAATGCAGCAGCTGTTCTGTAAAGGCTTTATCTTAAGCTCATTAAAACAAAGGAAAAATCTTCTTTCAATAAGGTGAGTGGAATGAACTACAACAGCAATTGTACGTGAAGAGTATTGCTGTTAGCTTTCTGGTTTTGGAGGGGTAAAAACCCTTTACGTGCAAGATCACAGTATTCAAGACAATTTGAGGCCAAACCAGTGTAGCAAAGCAAAATATTTACTTGTTTTTAGTGCCTTACAGATTAAAAAAAAAGAATAAGTATACTTTGAAATGGATCTGGTAGTCCTCAGACTTGACTCTTTATAAGAAATTATGGTTATTTATAGTAAATTCACTTTCCAAGGAAATTGAAGTAAATTATTATTACAGTTGAGCTTGTGTAAAGACCCAGGGTTTCTAGTTTATTGTCTCTTTTGCCAGGACATACCTAGACTATTCCAAGTCCATGTGGTGCAGTCATTGCCAGTACTGGGACTGCAAACTGATACTTGTTTTGTAAACAGCTGCAGATACAGCCAAATTTTATCTCTTTACTCCTGCAAAAAACCCCACAACCCACCTGTTTAGGTCCACTGGGTAGTCTAGAAGCACCATGTGGTTTTTCAGGAGAGAATCAAGAATCAGCATCACCAGGTACAACAGTTCTGAACTATTAAGCCAGGAGCTGTACCAGCCCTGTCATTCTCTACTAGCAGCTGGATTGTCTGCATATTTGAGTGCTGTTTGGCAGCCTGAAAGTTCCTGTTCCATTCACTCACAAGTGAACCCAATGTGCCTTGCTACTGTGAGGACAAGAAATACCTTTTAAGGGAAGTCACAAAGCTTGTGTTCCTATCCAAATGAGAAGTGTTTGCAAAGTGACCTTTTAGTATGTGTAGCCTAGCTGGCATTTTCCCCCCAGTGGAGTACATTGGCACAGAAGTTCAGACCATGGTGGGTTGAGGTGATTTTTAAAGCAGCCAAAAGCAAAAAAGCCACAAGAGAGACAGAGGTGAGACTATCCAATGATCAATCACAAATCAGTGAAAAAGCAAATGTGATCAAGCCACTGTGTTATCAGAGGTCTCTGGGCATAAAGCTTTGTTAGCAGATGTGAGTTGCAGTAATAAAACATGGGTGATCATACTCTGGTTTGAGACTGATTAGACAGGACATAAATCTAATTAACCTGGATTTCTGACTGCTTTGCATTACTGAAGTTCTGCATTGCAAGAAGAGAAAGATTTGGAAAGAAATTTGGGCACCTGGAGATAGATATTACCGTAAAAAGGCATGATGTGCATTTCTGTAATACCTCTTTAGATGCCATACTTTAACTTCAAAGACTTAAGTACTTTATAATCCAGTCCATACATGCACAAATACAGTGGATTAAAAATCCTCAATGGCATTTGCATTTATAAATTAGAAATTTATTATTTTTAAATGTGTTTAGTACTCTCAACCTAGTTAATGTTTCTAAACTTAAGTTCTTGTTTATCAACAGTTGTGAGCTAAAGTCAGTGGGCTATCCTGGAACTACTGTTTGTTCTTTAGTGCTATGTCCATTAAATAAAAGTGAAGACGTGACAACATAATTTACATTTCTAAAATACATATCCATCCTACCAAAAAACAATAGCTATAATGAAAGAATAAATTGCTATTGTTTTATTCAAATTAAATAGTTTTTAATAGAAAGCCTTGAATCCTGCTGTGAAGCTTCTGCTTTCTGCTTCCTAAAGAGACAGAAGTTAATTTTGATTATTTTTTTTTTTCTGGCTGACTAATTCTCTCTGGAACAGAAAACCTGCTGCTTCTGCATCACAATGTATCATGGAAAGGAGTTTAGTTGTATAATATCCTTTCTTGGTCTTGCTTTCCAGAATTGCCTTTTGTTTGGACACTTTGGTGAGCTTGTTGCATAATTCTTCTTTCACAATCATGAGCCTGCTTCACCATTTGTGTGGTTACTAAGAAAGCTGAAGGTGTGACCAGCTGCCAAAAGTGATTTGAATAAATAAAAGTAATCATGAACAATTAATTGTGTTTACATCTGGTTTTTAAGAGACTAATAGTTTATGCTTACTGTCTTTGTGTTTGTGTTTGAGATCTTGGGCATGTATAAGTCCTGTGCTCCTTGGGGATACTTGTACTGCACAAAAAAATTACACTTTTTATTTATATTTATGAGAAAGACACTTGAATAAGAAAATACATCCATTTATGAATGAGATTAAATAATGGTATGCCATTGTGCTAATTCTTAACTAGTCAAGGGTTTTTTTCCTTTTTTGTTCTTTCTTTGTTGTTTTTCTTTTTTTCTTTTGACTTTAGAAAGAGGTATGCAAATATGTAATGAAGCAGCACATTTTGACTTGTGAGGGAGGTAAGGATAGTTAGTAACACTTTCCAGACTGGAAGTGATACAGAGGCAAGAACTCATTCTTACCCTCTGCTATGGAAGTGTAGGATGCAACAGGGCATTTACTGCGGTCAGGAAGAATAAATCAGTTCCTAAAACAACTGAGCTGGTTAAGTACTAGCTTGGTTCAACAAATCAGGTGCACATCTATCTACCAATAGAAATCCAGTTCACATGTACCTACTGGTTGTTACTAGTTATTTATCATTAATGGCTGGTTGTTCCTGTTGAAGGGCCAAAATAGTGAGAACTATGTCATCAGGAACAGGAAGTACCTTGAAATTTGGCTTACAAATTGTGGCTTACACATTCAGTAGCATGTTTGCAGAGTCACACTGTACGTGTGTATATATATATATATCTACACTTGTATATTTTCTTCAAGCTTTCTACACTATTATATATTAGTAACCAAATTTGAAAATTTTATGCCCTGCAGGGCTTTTTTTTTTTAAGAAAAATATTTTGTTTTCAGCATAGTTAAAATGCCAAACCTCATAGCTGCAAATATGCAGCTATTTAAAAAAACAGCCATGACAATACAATGATTGTTCTCCAGCGGAAATGCTAATTGCCAGCAGATTAGTATTTTGAATGAGACCAAATCTGGAATCTATGCTTTTTCTCTTACAGATTTCAGTGACGTTGTTAAATAACATTAGTGCTGGTGCCCAAGGTGTTTTGGTTATTCTCACAGGTTTATGAAGAAGTCTAAGCTGAATTATAGTAATAGTACAGTTAATGAAAAAAAGATACATGAAAATGTGCATTGAACTTTCTTTGTAGGGAAGGAAAAGATTGGAGTCAATTGATCAAACTTCTGGATACTTAACTACTTCTTGTTGCCAAAGGAGAAAGTGTAAAGCACAGAAATCAGAGCTGAGTGGAAGATTAAATGGCCTTAATGAGAAAAAGCCCATTTCACAAAAAACAAAAAAAAAGGGAAGTCTTGTAATGCTTTCTTTGCATCAACCAGTAAGATAAAATCTTAATTAAAAGTTAGGTAGAAAGCTTTGAATAATTTATTTTCAAGGAAACAGAACAAACTAACAAGTAGAAATACACGTAGAAGTGAAAGAAAAAGGGAAACGAAAGTGAAAGGAACCCATCTAGGCTTCTGGGAACTAGAAACGATGAAAAGAAATAGAGAGGAAAGGAGATTGGATATTGAGAACAGCAATAACATTGCCTTGAGAAACAAAAATGGAGAAAAGCTGCTTTGCATCTCTGAGAATAAAAATTAACATAGCAGGAGTTTTAACTGTGTTATTGGTTGTGACCTGTCTCAGTCAATGTCTAAGAGCATGTTTGTCTTAAAGTTCAGTTTTATTCTAGCAGTTTGTTGTGAAGCTACTTTACAATATGTGCTAGCAAAAGTCGTATCTGCATTCCACTGAGGATTTACCTCAGGGAGAAATCAAACCTAGATTTCTGACTATGGGCTTGGTATTCTGTTTCAAAATCCCTATGTGCAAAAAGGACAAGTATTTCATCTGAATTAGTAATTTCAGTTCAGAGTGCAGTCAAAATGTCTATACCATCATTGCTTGCTTGCTTCCTATCAGGATTTGTCTGGTTGCTAATTACTAGGTGACAGGTGGATGCTTCCCTGATCCTGCAGCATTCTCTTGCACTTGCTCTGGCAACAGCAAGAGATGTTTATTAGTCTGTTATAAAGAACTACCTCCATTCCTTTTCTCTTCTTTGATAAATGGGCCTTGTTTTCTAGGTGATTACTTCAGTTTCCAAATAATTTAAAGTCCAGAGTCCAGGTAATTAGACTAGTTTCTTACTGATCAGTTGTTATCTTTTGGTTTTCTCTGGTCTTATTTACTGAAATCTGTTGCTTGGATTCCTTTACAGTCTAAAACTTCAAATTTCATGACATCTTTTGCTAATAATTGACTGGGATGAGAGCAAGGTATTTTAACATTATCTATATTTCAACATTTTCCAGCTTTTTGCTGCAGGACCAGAAAGCTTTAAAAACTTGTTAACAACCGATTTGCATACAATTAAGACTGTGCAGTGGTTATTGGTTCAGGATTTTTTAGGCATTATTGTCTAGATTTATAGGCATTGCCGTCTAGATTTATATTCTAGCACAGAAGCATTAAATCTGAGATACTGAGAAATAAAGATACAACTCAATAACTTGTCACTGAAAGCCATATGCTGCATTTACATGACCTCTTTTGCTCTGTCTCAAGTCAGTACTGCAGGATGCTGATCATCTGTTCCCCAGGAATCTTTTTTTTTCCTGTGACTGGACAGAATTGGTGGCTGATTGCCAGCAATGCTGGACATAAGCTGCTTTGACAGATTTACCCTTTTAAAACTGTGCTTTATTTGCAGGGAAAATTGTCTCCTTTCCCCCACACAGAAAAAGCAAACCCAAAGAAAAAGCCCCTTCAGAATGAGAGTGAGATAAATCTAGTGCTAAAAAGTCACTATGGCAAATGAATTCTAAGCTTAAGATTTCTAAGTTCGCTGGGTCTCTGTAATCACAGTGAGGACTGACTGTAACCATTAAAGACAAAATCAGATTAAGTTGTTGGGTAGTGATATAACATATAATCTAATAATCTGATTTCTCTAGTTTCCCTTTTTTCACCCATCTTAGCATCCAAATTAAGAAAATGTATACATCTGAACCTTTTCATGTAACTGAGACTCAAATACAGATTGGAAATACAGTCTGTATACTAGCATAAGCTTCTTACATGCTCTAAAGAAAATATGCAGGCCTTGAAGCTGATGTGCTGCCCTTGAAGAAGAATTTAGGTGGGCTGAGACACAGGTTTTTGGAGAACCTAGCACAAGATGCACCAGATAAGACTGTGACCTAAACTAAAAGAATTTATAATTGTGAAGCCAGGAGACTGTGATCAACTACATAATTTCAGAAATCAGTCCTGAGTGATGGTGTGTCTCATCTGACCACATAAAAGTGAGAAGTGGAGTGGAAAAGGACACAGTGAAGTGTGTATGTATGTGTGTGAAAAAGGGAAAACTAAAGGACATAAAGGAGGAAGTTGTCCAAATGAATAAGTTCCTCTTACCTTTTGTGATAAGCAGTTTGCATTTTGCAAGTCATTTACCTAACATAGTGCGTTTACAGAAATAGCTGTAGTTTCTCTGTTCAAAAGCAGCACCTCTCAACATGGGACTTACTGGAGTCCAGATATAATGAAACCATACTGGAGAAAAAAGGGTTTGAAAGCATGACTTCATGTTTTGGAGCTCAGTGTTTTAGGGGCTGCAGGCACTCCTGCCTATTGACAGAACTTTGTATGGAAGGAAAATTTTTAATGGAAAGAGTAGTCAGGCATTGGAATGGGCTGCCTAGGGAGGTTTTCAAGATGAAAGTGGATGTGGCACTTAGTGCTATGGTCTAGTAATGACAGTAGGGTTGGACTCAATCTTTGAGGTCTCTTCCAACCTGGTTGATTCTATGAACTCAGGAAGATATCTCTTTGCTTGTTTACCCTCTGCCAATAAGGTTTCAGGGCATCTTGAATCTGGAATATGATATACAGTATGATACAGTCATCCTAATTTTTGTACTGATTTTGGTTCATATGAATACCGTGCCCCTGCACAATTATTTCAACAAGACTTGGACTCCTGGTAGCCATGTTCAGATCTTCAGTCTGGATTTGAAATCTTTAGCAGTGCAAATTGGAGATTTGGTCTAGCAAATTCCTATGTAAATCTGTGTGTGTAATCACAAATACAAATATAATAAAGCAACAGACACAGATATTTCAAGCCCAGTTGATCAAATTATTATCTGAACCAAAAATGTTTACTGCATCCCAAACATTAAATAAGTGTACTTTAATGGAGTACATAGGACATTATCTAATTGGTGAAGCCTGAACACAGCAAATGTAGAAGTGAGGCAATATGATGTTAAAAATAAGTTTTAGAACCAATTGAAACATCTTTTATTCCTTTTTAGGAAGTAGAGCTCTGCTGAAAAGAAACAGAAACATATTCTTACCAAATTCATAGCAGTTTATTGCAATTGTATGATCCTCATTAACATGTTACTTAAGTTTCTCCAAATTTTTAAGGCAGCATCCCTGCTTGGAAGGCAAACCACCTTTTCTTGCATTTGTAGAGTAAAGACACTAAAGACCTGCTTTAAAATATATCAAATACAAGAGATGCAGGCAGAAGCTACATACCTGTAGCTGCAGATTTCCAGAGTTTTCTATAATTATTATGTAATAATTATAACCAATAAATAAATACGATAAGCACATTTTTGTATTCATCCTGCATCTGTCGTGTAGTAATGTGCAGTGGCATATCATTAAAATAGCAAACAAAAACGTGGGGAAGTGACACACCATAAAGAGCCTAAGTGCCTCATAGATCGTAAACACTTAACAGTGGAAAAGGCACCGACCCTTCTCCTGCTTTAACTGAGTTCTGAGGTCATAGCTGTCCTTTCCAGTTCCCGTGGTGCTCCACCCATACGTTGTTTTCATGAAGAACTTGAAATCGTGACAAAACCATCAGAAGGAAATAATGCTTGTGTTGAATTTATGTTTGGAGTTTTGTTTGTTTGCTTGAAAGGAGTTTGTTCTTCAGATGATGGTTATTTTTAGTGCTTATGAAACTGAAAGACGACTAATGCTGGATGGAGCCAGGAAAGCTATAAGCAAACAGTATTGCTGAAAACTTGCAGATCAGAAAAACTCAGTTGTCTTTTTCCTAAGCACCAGCAATTCTGGATACTGGCTTCTTTTAAAAACAAAACTGCCCTATTATTTCTAGATTGCCATGTGGGTGTGTGGTCTTTCTATGATAGATCATAAATTACTGTCTTCTGTGACCTAAAGCAATGTAACCATGCCTCTCTTCCTCTATTTAAAACCATAAAATTCTATCCTGTTATAAAACCCTATTTTCTATATGCATTGGCAAAATTAAACCTCAAGAGAATTTAATAGGGCCACTGAGTTCTTACAGTATTTTAAAAATATTTTATGGCATGCTACACAGTTTTAAATTGTATATTTTTTTTATACTGGCCTGATATAATTTAGGATTCATAGTTGCTTTAAAGTTTTCAGTATGAAACCTTTCTCTGAAACCTGAAGAGTGCAGAAAACATTTTTAGAGCATTGCAAAAATGCTACCACCTCTGTTAGTAGTCTTGAGTTCTTCAGATCCGTGGCAACTGGCAAAAAGATGAACGAATTCTGACATGGAGGAATCAGAGGAATTAAGCAACCTGCTCCAACACCATTTAGCCACTAGGTACAGTGACTGTGGTAATTTATTATTATTTATTTATTTATTTATTACTAATATTAGCAGTATTTACCATCATAGGTTAGTTAGAGTCTTAAGTAAACTGCAAAGTCTGCAAGTGCAGGCTCATGGTTTTGTGATTTTTGACTAGAGGTGATCTGGAAACATCTTCATTGAATTATTTTTCCTAGTAATTATGTAATTAGAAGCTGTAAATTAAAAAAAATAAGTTTTCACTCAAAGAATCTAGTCTGAATTTGCAAACTGTATGTAAACACACCAGATAACTTTGGAGATATAGGAGAATGTTAAGGAAACTTGCCAGTCACGAGTGGCTCCAGTGAGCCAGTGGGTGCACTGCTTGACTTCCCGTACATTCACCCAGAGTATGGCCAGATTTCCTTACTGGTTCAATCCTAGGTTTCCCTTAGTAGAGTCTCAGTCCTCAAGTTCTACAAAGCAGTTTATTCATGGTGCAATAACAAGCAACAGCCCAACAAGCTCCAAGGCTCTCTGGGCTCTTATACCCTCACAGTCTACCTGCATACAAGTCTCCTTCTTCCTCCTGAGTCTTCTGGTCCTGCCCCCTTTTTGTGTTCATCCAGGTTGCCCTTGTCACTGGCATGCCTATCTTCATCTCCTTTGTTATCCAAAAGTTAGCAATTCCCAGCTCCTGCTGTATCTCCCAGCATTCATTCATCTGGCTGACACCACCCATCTTCCTGCCCTTTTGTTATCTCAAAGGTTGACAGTTCATGGCCTCTTGTCTCAGATTCCCCCACCCAGAGCTCAATCAGCATTGCAATCTACATCTCAATCTGCAGTCCAAAGTAGAGCCAGGTGGACCAGATGTATTCCTCAACAAGAAGATTCCTGTCTTTCAGGAATTTTATTGAACTGGTCAATGGAATGTATTCCTCATATTTGTGAGTTTTAGGCAAAGTTAATTTGTGGGGAGTGGCCTGGCTGCTCTCAGCAAGGCTCCAGCATGTCTGGGCTAGTCAGGGGATGTGTTAGGACTTGTTGCCCAAAGGCCTTAGGAGGAGTAGGCATGGAGATGGGAACCTTGAACAGAAAGAGCCTGTGTGCTGGCTCACCAGTCACGAGTTAGGAAGTTGCTAGGATGTTCCTGGAGAAGAAGACATGTAACAAGTTGTTGTGCCTTAGGTTAACCGATTAGTGTACACCTAATGTATAGAATAAGCCAATTGGCAGAGAACACGCTAAGCCAAGAAAACTATAAGTATTTGTGGAAAACAACAATAAACGGACATCCTGCTTGCATCAAGCTGCGTCCCGTCTCTCCATCGCGACATTAATTTCAAAAGGGTTTTCAAAGCTGAGGGTCTCAACTGCTTGATACTGTGTTGAGTCAGCCATTTGAGATAGGGAGAGCCATCTGAAAGCAAAGCAAAGCAACACAAGTGAAAGACACTGTGAATGATGAGATTGCTATAATGGCAGTGTAGGAACCATTGACAATTCAAAATATTTATGGAGGGCCTTGTTTCTTTGGGGTTTTTAAATATTTTTTTTTTGAAATGGCAAAATACCAAAGAAGGTATGAGTTAAGGAAATCACATTGTCAAGGAGGTTGCTGAAGAAAATTATTCTGGTAGTTGCATGCCACATCCATCAGAGAGCACAATGGACTGTATAAACATAATGTAAAAGGGAAAGTGGGTTTATATAGATGAATAGATAGACCAAGCATGGATGTATGTGTTGTCTGTAGGGGAAGAAAGAATATCTTTGGTATTTTTAAATGGTGTGATGATAAGGAGAATAGTGCAGAATAACAAAAAAATTAATCTATATTATAGTCCAATGACCGGAGTTGAATATCTCTTCTGAGAAACCTAGTTGTAGCCATGAGGAAATAATATGATGTCTTCATTTTACTGCAACTAGAATGTTGTAGAACTTCTGTCAAAGAACTTTGCTTTTTCCATCTTGAAAGCTTTGGAAATGCTGAAACTGCAGAATGTACCCTTCCTTCACATTTTTGAATGATAGTTACCTTTTTCACCTCCGATCTCATTTGTGCTTATTTTAGTGAAGTGATTTCCTTGCCACAACTCCTCAGACTGCTTGAAGCAGTCTCTGCTCAATCAGCAGTTATTTATAAGGGTGACCGGTTGACCTCCATGGCCCTGCTAAATCAGCCTGCCACGGTGTGTTGCTGATCTGCCCTGAAATAGAAAGGCTGGCTTAATCTTCAGGATGCTCCCATTATCTTTACCTGCAGAGTGGTTACATCTAACTGGTGGGAATACCAATGTTTATATAGCAAAATCCAACACTGTTTGTCTAGAAAAGTGAAAATATAAATATCACTATTTGTGTTTGTTTGTTTGGTGTGTGTTTTCTATTTTTAATAGAGTGTACATTAGTAGAACATAGTGCCTGGGATCTGGCAGCACTTTCACCGACACTCTTGGCTGTATGTCTGTGTGTGCCTCTCCTAGGGAAAACTGTTGAGACTGTTCTACAAATCTCTGACACCTATTCGTCCTGGCCTGTGTGAGAATTTAGGAGTTGCTCTTTGAGGGCAATTTCTGAGGTCTGTAGGATTTTTCTGGAGGATGGTATAGATGAGTGGTTTTACAACTGCTGCAAAGATCTGGAGGTGGGACATCCTTCAAGAGAGTCCTACCAGCCAGACCCAAGTAGTTACGGTTAATAGTTATTAATAGTTATTTAATAGTTATTTAAGCTCAGAATTTTTTAAGTCTGATCCTATATAATATCCAAAGAATGTTCATTTTAAGTGGTAACACAATAATGAAAGGTGAGACTCTTACTCTGATGAGCAGTATTCTTTACTGTGAATTACCTATGAATGGTAGGGTTTCCACATACTTACAATTTTAAAAAATGTAAATGTCAATGTACTGTTTAATATAAAACATCAGGAGAAGGTAATGTCTGTAATTTATGGTCCCAAATCTATGCATTGCTACTTGTACAGTGCTGTTCCTTAGTAACACTTTTCTAATATTTTGGGGGTTTTGGACTTGTCACCAAGCTATCTATGTTTCTTCAAAAAACAGGGTTATTTCCTCTAGGAAGCAAACTGTATTAATTAATCCAAATCTTTAATTAAAATCATCAAATAAAGTTTTTATTTTTAAATTTTTATGATCTTGTCAGTAGATTTTTAAGGGAAAGATTCTTTCATGCAAATCAATATTTAAGTTTGCATTTTTCCCATATGCTTCTTTAGCATTGTTTGAGCCACATTTTTCTACCTCAACATCAAGAAACCAACGCAAGAAATTATTTGTTTTAGTCAAGAAGTGAATTCAAAGTATTATTTGTATCCAGACAAGAGAGGATGTTTCAGTTGAAAATCTTAGTTCATCTATGTTTACATTGTTATAGATGAAAGATGTTTATAACTTGTAGGTTCAGTGACACAAGCCCCACCAAGCAAGTCTTATAAATATGTGTGTATCACAATAATGATAATCATAACTGAAAATCTGTCACAGGGAGGCCATGTAACAAGATTTGTGGTGAAATTCTTACTGTATAAAAAAGCTGTGGCAGAGCAGATAGGTGAGAAATACAGTTAAGATATATGAAGATAGGTTGAGAAAGTTGGGGCTGTTCAGCCTGGAGAAGAGAAGGTTGCATGGAGACCTCATAGTAGCCTTCCAGTACCTGAATGGGACGTACAGGGAAGATGGAGAGAGATTGTTTGTTAGGAGCTGCAGTGGCAGAACAAGGGGCAATGGTTACAAATTGAAGGAGGGGAAAGTTAGGTTAGATATTAGGAAAAAGTTCTTTTACGGTGAGGTTGGTGAGACACTGGAACAGGTTGGCCAGGGAGGTAGTAGAAGGTCCAACCCTGGCAGTGTTCAAAGCCAGGTTGGATGGAGCCTTGAGCAACCTGGTCTGGTGGAGAGGTGTCCCTGCCCATGGCAGGGACGGTTGGAACTAGATGTTCTATAAGATCCATTCCAACCTCTAAAATTCTATGATTTTATGTATGCACTTAATTCCAATAAGGAGGATTCAAAAGTCAGACCCCAGAATAGTGGTCAGGACTTAAGGACATGTGGAGATACTCTACCACTGAGGAGATGCTATTAGATTTCTGAGCTGCATGGGGTATCAGAAAGGGAGCATGTACAACAGGGCATGACCCTAAAGAAAATGGCAAGTGTGGCTGAAGAAACCTCAGGTGTGGTAAGTGGGTGTAGGGACCAGATCTCGGTTAGCTAGAGCAGTCAGTGAGGAGTATCCTTTCAGCCAAGTGGTGAATTGAACATCTAGGAACAGCTGGTGAGATGACTCAGCTGGCTTTTGGGGAAACCCTCTCTTCAGGCTCACAGCCCAGACATTGGCTTACAAGGCTTATCCTGGCTCTCTGTTCTCATTTGGTGGTAGAATCTGACTGCTGAGGTGGAGCCTGACAGAGACTGACAAAGAGCCATTGCACATTTATCTGTTCCATTTTTATTCTTTATGCAGGGAACTACATTTTCAAATGGAGATTTAGGGTGCCTTTTTTTTTCCTTTTTTTTTTTTTCCCCTCAGTACTGAAATTTTGGCTATTGAGTATGGTTAACACTGAAATATTCACTAAAATAGTTGTATCTTTGTCAAATTAGTGTGTGCATGTGCACACTTGTATTGGTTATGCATTCATCTATACATGCATGAATATGTGCATGTAAGCTGAAGGGTATTACCCAGGAGCACTAGCAGAGACACTGTCATATTTTATTATTCTTGTCTAAAATGCTATTTGCTGTGGGGGATGAAGCAGAGCTGTAATCAGTTTATTTTGTAGGGACACATGCAACTCTGGTAATCAGATATTTAAATGGGGGATAATTTCAAGGTTACTTAGCCTAGCTGCAATACTTTTGACTTGTAATTTCCCTCACTGTTTATTTTATAAAGGCTACATTTTTAACTTGGATCCCTAGAGCTATATCCAGATTTTTGTATCTAAGTAAAAGTGGCCTCATTTTCAGAAATTAAGAGCACATTCAGCCCCATTTGACATCACTGAGATTCCTTTGCTTTTCTAGTGGTAAGAAATGAAGGTACATGCCAAATATCTAATCAAGCACTCCACACTAGCATTAAAATACTGAAGTTTTTTAAGATCTTCTGCCCCTCAGATTGTCCTCACATGGTATTATATTGATTCATCAGGAAGGCAGACCAGTTTTGACCTTGATAGGATATGACAGCACATTAGGACTCTGCCTGCTTTTACTCTCAAAATTACTAAAATCCATCATTTTGCATTCTTTGTTTCTGTGTGAAAGCTTAAGTAGGTTTAATTGCCACAGCAATTGTCTATCTGTTTGTTTATTCTTTTGCTGGTTTTTGTAAGAGCACACACCCAAAATCTGTGGATGCTGTCCAGCTTGGCTGAGACTTAGCACCAGATAGATAATTTTTCACATTAAGTCCTTCATGTTTCCCAGTTTATCTGTTCAGAATTAATTTCTTAACACATTTTTATGTTGTGAAGCCCTGCTATTTTCTGACCCAGGGAGATAACAGATACCCAGAAGTTTTGAATTAGATTAAAAAAAAACTACATAAAGCTAAACACAGCAATGTTTCCCTTGCCCAAGTCTGTTCTATTTAGGAAGAACTCTGAAAGTTTTCAAGCATCAGCAAAACCTTGTGTTAAAATATACTTTGAAGGCCATATTTGTAATAATGTAGACATTGTGCGGTTTTTTTAAAATACTATGTTATGTATATTTATTTCCTGGTCTCTGGTGTTATTTAAAACACATTTTGTAAAAAAAAAATATTTAGCTGAAATCCATGCAACTCCTGTTAAACAAGTGTTAATCCATTTCTGTGTTTGCTTTCTACCTTCCTCATTTTCTGTCTGTTTTTCAAATTTTTGATTGCATTATGTGTTCCCTAATGCAAGGACTTGTATAAAGATGGAAGTAACCTCAGTCAGGGTAATTTGGCATTGCTTCATTTCACTCGAGTGGAGGGCTGAGGAGCTGGCCCATATCATTATGCACATGCAGATAATGATATCAGCTCCTGTGTTAAAGATTGAGGCAGACCATTTGAGTAGGCACTATGTGTTTTGTCTGTGTCCATATGGTACCTACCAAATGTTTATGTTGTTAGGCCCATAACGCTAACAAGCATCCTAAAAATATAAATACAAACTGGAAAGGGGAGTTTTCTATAGGCACTACACTAAGCTAAACATACTGTATTAAGGCCACTAAAGAGCATAATACAGTAGGTTGGTGTCCTAGAAATGACTGGGGCTTTTGCATACAGGATTATCTTGCAGCTTGCATCAGCCAGGAATGATGCCTCGCTGGGCTCGCACTCTGGAAAGGTCTCAGCAAAGCACTGAGAGGAAGTTACAGAATTTAACACTTCCTCCCTGATCTCCTTAGGCATGCTGCTCTCCTTGTCCTTACTTTTTCCCTATCCTTGTTCATATCCTTTACTTTACTTTAAAAGTCACTATTTTGAGAAGTCATTACTTATATCATATCCTGCTATCTCAGGATAATATCCCGAGAATGTAACTGGCTCTGGTGTGGACCCTGCAGGGGAGAATTTAAGAAACTTCTCTCATTCAGTTTGTCACTCAAATGTTAGCCTTTCTATGGAAGTTGCCATTTGAACTGATTATCATATAGCTCAGTTGCATCACACTTTTGGCTTGGAGCTACTTGAGGTTATATTCATCTAACCTCACGATGAGTAAATGGGGCTGATCTGATAACCATGGACTTCTGGAATAAGATGTTTTTTGAAATGGGTCACTCAGGTGATGCTTTTACTTAGACTTCCGGAATAATTACATGAATTATTTTCGTACTAATTGTGTTAATACTTTAATAGCAGTTACCTACAGAAGTACTGGTGCAGTAGTTATATTTTACACCGTGAAGGTGACAGAGTTGTCCTCCATTTGGCAAGAGCCTTAAGGGCTCACTCTTTTCTCTTAACCTGAATGACAGGTGGTCTGCAGGGTATCTGCAGATGCTTGCCTTCAGAATCACTCTTTATTAACTCTTAGTGTAAAAAAATTAACCAGTAAGTTTGGACTAGTTTAGAGTAGCAATAGGAAACTGATTTTTTCAAAGCATTTCACTATTAAGTTCTCTCCAGATAGAATCATAGCATCATAGAATTTTAGGGGTTGCAATGTATCTTATAGAACATCTAGTCCCAAGCCCCCTCCCATGGGCAGGGACACCTCCTCACTAGACCAGGTTGCTCAAGGCTTCATCCAACCTGACTTTGAACACTGCCAGGGTTGAGCCTTCTACTACCTTCCTGGTCAGCCTGTTCCAGTATCTCACCACCCTCACAGTAAAAATCTTTTTCCTAATATCTAATCTAAACTTCCCCTCCTTCAATTTGTATCCATTGCCTCTTGTCCTGTCACTGCAGCTCCTAACAAAAAGTCCCTCTCCGACACAAGCTGGACTCGCTTCCTGGACTTGGATCAAGGACTTTAAATCTTCAGTGTCTTTCAGGAAGTATAACTCCTTTGCCAAAACAGTTAGAAAATACTGTGATGTGTAGCTATCAGTTTTTAAGGCATAGATCAAGATACGAGGTTATAGCACGTAATCATTTCCTTTTCTGTTTTTCTAGTTTCCTGATATAAAATATATCAGTAGTCAAACATCTATGCCAAAGATATAAAAGCGAAGTGAGCCGAAAACACATTAAACAGTTTATTGTAGTGTTGTGAACATTTTGTCCCATTAAGCAGCTGAGTGAAGTATTTGAGCTCTATATGCCGTGGCAAACATGTTTGGGCTTGTTTGTTGGCCAGACAGCATTTGATTTTTTCACCTTGTCACAAATAAGAAATATTGCTTTCCCAGACTAGAGGAATAATTGAAAATTAAGAGGTGCAATCTTTGAATGCAAACATTGTCACCATGAGAAAATCATACCCAAACTGATATGGGAAGAATTTGTATCAAAATGGTGTGAAACACAGCACTGAATGGGTGGGAAGGAATTCAGGTCTTGCTGTTAATTCAATGCCAGACCTCCTTTGAGGTGACTGACAGTGTTTGAACCCTTTTGGGGACAGCTCCCACCTTCCCCCAGTGCCTGGGCCTTTTGCCAGCTCTGCCACCACATCCAACACCATCCACTGCTTATTGCTCTCTCCATGCTGTTCTACCTGGACCCTATGCTCTGGATTCAAATGCACTGCTTCTAGGAGGATTAACTAGGGGATCACTCAAAATAATTACTTGATTCATGTGCTTCATCTGGAGTATGGCTTCCCTTCATGAGTTAAGGGTCTGTTTCACGAGCTAGAAAGCATAATGATAATAAAAAAATCAAGTAGCAAAGTTTAGAGGTGGGGGAAATTCACTCAGTAATACATTTGTTTGTTAATGGGATGTTTTTCTGAGATATGGTTTCATGCTGGTCAGTAATATCTAAATGCTATAATAATGTCTTGTTTGTCTTGGCAAAAATAATTGTACACTGAAATTAGGAAAACTTAATGCCTGAACTGCTGATAATACTGCATAATATGAATTAGCATAAACAAATATTTTTATTTTTCTGACATCAGGGAGGTATTCAGATATATTCTTAGGGCCATGCAGACTTTGCTTTTTTTCTGAAATAAAGCAGTTCATTATCTTCAGTGGTGGTGATGCAGGTACCCATTCTTACCACAACCGGTAGAGGAGATGAACAAATGGCTTTTTCTTTTATTTGAATAAATGTTAACAGAGAAATGCCAGCTATTTCTCCCATTCTTGTCATAAGAAGAGTAAGAAACATACGTTGTTCCTGCATTGCAAGGTCATGTTTAGAATGAGTTTTATCAGTTTCTGCAGCCTGGTAGGAAATACCTCTTGGTGTTGTAAATTAGGTTCACTTGTGTTCATGAGCCAACACCACAGTTGCATCTCAGTTACAGCATATGGTCATGCAGCTATATTTCTAACAGGAAATGAATTTCAGCTCTTATACTATCCTTCCTGTTGCTACTACATCCTTCTGCACTAGCAGTGTGCACGCACGGTGCTTCTTTAACACCTCTTGAGAGAGTCATGCATTTAATGGTAGTGCAGTTGGCATATAAAAAATAAAGGCAGCACATTGCTGTACAGGAACAAGGTCACCATTGTGCTGCTGCCTTTGCCTGTGCCAGAGTCCTGAAAACCCAGGCTGGAGCTGCTGCTTCCCCTGTGGAGCCAGGACAGTGGCTACTGCTGTGGGAACAGAAGGGACATGAATCTTTGGAAGCCACAGTTGCTGTTCTGGCTTCATACAGGTTCTGTACTTCAGGCTGGGGAGGCAGCTTTATTATAATGTATCTTAACTGTTAATATTAATTGCCTAAACCCCCAGATATCGGTGTGTTGTTAAAAGTGAATTTAAAGCTTATAATAAGTAAATGTTTGGGTGTGGTGATTTTTGATGGACCTTAGTAGTTAAAACCTTTCATTAAGTTCATCATCATTATTGTGATGTTCTGATCTAAAGTACAGTCCTCACATCTTGCTGTTCAGTATTTAGTTACCTTTAGACAAAACTGGAAAGTGCTCTTAAGAGTTCTGAAGGGCCTCAAGGCTTTTGTTTACCAATTTTGAAATTCAGATACTTCATGTCTCTGTGTGTTCCCATGATAATTTTGGTTTGCTATTTTGGGAATACAATAGGAGTATCCTAGGGAGGATCAAAAGGAAAAAGGCTGGTTAAGAGTGGTAAAGTTTTAATATGTGTGGCCTGTTTTTCCTTTCATTTAGACTGACTTTTCAACTGAATGTAGATTCCAATCTATATAAGCTCATCTGACTGTGGTTTTTGTCGTGCTGTAATTGCTCTCATGCAACCCTAATGATGTCAGTGGAATGGCGCAGTGTGAAATCACAATCATGAGCTTTTAAGCTTTCTAGAAGGGCCTCAGGTATGTCATGAAACAATGACACAGAAAGGGAAGAGATATATGATAAATGTAATGAATAAAACACTGGTACCAAACAAGCACAATATATAGGTTAGATTTGCAACTTTTTTTTTTTTTCCTTTTCATACTATGGTCACTAAAAACAAAACATAAAGAAGAAACATATCCCAGATACATTGAAAAAAAAACATACCACAAAGAAACCAAGATATTGCTGTCTCAATAATTGCTTTAACAAAGTTTTACTCAGTTGGTTTTACCCTATGTTTCCATAATATGTATAAATTTTAGGGAAGATATTATACTGCTAACTGTAGGCTACTTTTAATCATTTCCTTTAAAACTAAATGATAAAGTTTGTTAAAAAGTACATTTAGAAGTTAATATCCATGAATTTATCCTCGTTTTTATTTTGACTATTGAAATGTTTTTGAACTTCTCTGGCTATTTCTTAGAAGATACATGCTTCTCACAAAGCATTGAATTTTTTGTGATTCGAAAACTATGTTTTTCATGCTAAGTGAGTGCAATTAAGTATGATATTACACAGTAATAAATGCTTCCTGTTGCCTCTACCGAGCACTAAGTAACGCTTCTAAAGAGGACAAGAAATCAGGGAGTCTGCAGTAATATTTGTAATTAAGTTGAACATATGCTGAAGCATTTCTTGGGCTGCATTAATAGAAATGTGGCCAACAGGCTGAGGGAGGTGATTCTCCTCCTCTACTATTCTACTCATGAGAACCCACCTGGAGTGCTGCGTCCAGGTCTTGGGCCCCCAACATAAGAAAGATATAGACCTGTTGGAGCCTGTCCAGATGAGGGCCACCAAGTTGAATAGAGGGCTGGAGCACATCTCCTTTGAAGACAGGATAAGAGACTTGGGATTGTTCAGCCTGGTGAGTAGAAGGCTGCATTATAGCACCTTCCAGTGTCTAAAGAGGGGCCACGAAAAAGCTGTAGAGGGACTGTTTACAATGGCATCTAGTGATAGGACAAAGGGGAAAATAATCCCAAACTGATTTTTCCTCCCCTATATTCCCTAAGCTGAAGCATGTGCAGCCACTCTTTGTGGAAAGAGTTTATGTGCAGTCTGCTTAGTGCTTCATCAAGGTTATAAAGGTGGGTTGTTGGAGAGTCTAAGTGCTAAAATTCAAGTGTATGTGAGAATTTGTAAAGGTTTGTAGTTTAGACACATTAGGATAGACTTTTTCAGAGATAAACAGAGCTCTGCTTCCTGCCAAATGTGTAACTATGAAGGTCCTATTTATTCATCATGTATTGAGAAAAAAATGAAGAAGCAGCCAATCTAAAATTAAGACTCTGCATCACAAATGGCTTGTAGATGGATAGACAAAAAATAATTTTATTTCCACTAGCTTGTTATAGCATTGTTTGCTGTAAATCATAAACTTTATAGTTCTTCACTGTCTGTAGCACTTTATCAGATAGCTTCTTTGCTAGATTCTTTTATGTTTCCATGCTTGAGCAATTTTACACTCTTCCAAGCCTTGATAGAACTTAGTTAGCATAACAAAGTTGTCTGTAGGAATCAAGTTTTTATGGAAACAAATCATGATAGAATTGCACTTTGTATCTCACTAGTCTGCCTTGAAGTTTTAGCAGCCTCTTTACTTTTGGCTGGCTGACTGGAAAACACAGAGCTGTCTATGATTCTCACCACTTTGAGGGCTCCTTGAATGTTCAGTCCTTAGATGTTTTCAGTGGAGTATTTGGATGTTTAACTTGAGTATGACAGTTAAGTTCAAAATGGATGATCCTATGCAGCTTTCATGAAAAAAAATTCACTGGTTGTGAATGGACTGTATCAGACAAGATAATCGAAGCAGTGCATTTTTTCAAGATGTTCATATGTCATGTAACAATGAGAGCACAGAGACTGCCAGAATAAGGATCACAAAAATAATTGTCATTTGCAGGGAAATCTTTTTGTGTTCAAGACATTGCCCAATTTGCCTTCCTTGAAAATCCCTCACTTTTGCGTAGTTAGCATCTCAAAGTGCTGCCTGGAGTTTGTTGAAATGGCTTCCTTTCTTCGTGCATGGTGGGCTATTTTTCATTGTACAGCATAGTAGGATATATTATTTGGTACCAAAAAAGTTAGTATTGCTTTAAAACTCATTACCATGTCTGTTTCTGTCTGATTGTCTGACAAGACTGGAGAGACATGGACATAATGGAGAGAGTTTAACAAATGACCACATGCATGAGAAAGGGACTGGAGCATCTCTCCTGTGAGGAGAGGCTGCAAGAGCTGGGTCTCTTGAGCCTGGAGAAGGCTGAGGGAAATCTCATTAATGCATATAAATACCTGAAGGGACGGTGCAAAGAGTATGGAGCCACACAGCCCCAGAGGAAATGGGCTCAAACTGAAACATGGGAGTTTCCCTCTGAACATCAGGAAACACTTTCACTGTGAGGGTGACTGAGCTCTGGGACAAATTGCCCAGAGAGGTTGTGGTGTCTTATCTTTGTTGTCTCCATGTTGTCTGGACATGGTCCTTGGCAGTTGGCCATAGCTAGCTTCATGTAAAAAGGGTGTTTGGACTTACTGAAGTCCAGAGATCCCTTTCAACCTCAACTATTCTGTTCAAAGCTTTTGTGAAGGCTGGCATTCAGAAACAGCAGATGGTTGTGTCTCTGAGAAGAATAACCACGTGATCTAAGCCCACATTATATTTGTACAAAACCTCTGTTGGCAAAATGTATGTGCATATAGGTTACATGCAGTTCTCCACTCCTTACATCTCTTCATCTCCATAGATACCAACCATCATCCTGTTTCTTGAAAATTTTAAGGTTTTTTTTTTGTTGAGAAGCATATGCTAGATTTTTTATTATTTTTAATTGTTATTATTAACAAAATATGAAACATAAGAGTTAGTGTTTCCCCAGGACTGAGATTTTATATATGCTCATATGTATTTCTGTTTCATTAAATTTCACACATGGAAGAGTAATTAATTTTTAAGGTTCTAATTTGAACCCGAGTTGGAAGACATTTGATCACATGTATGATTTTATAAATATAGTGAGGAATTTGTAGACTGTGTTAAGTAAGTAGCATAGTGCATTTCTTACTAATAATGCGGAACAGATTTCCATAAAATCATAGAGTCAAAGAACTAGCCAGGCTTGAAGGGTTCTTGAGTTCAAAAGATCATCTTGTCTAGCCTTTTGTGGACAAAGGTGCCTAGATGAAATTATTTGTCATCCTGTCCAATGGCATTTTGAATATCTCCAGTGATGGGAACTCTGTCACATCCCTGAGGAACTTGTTCCAGGGAATGATTATTCTCACTGTAAAAATTTTATTCCTTATATCAAGATGAAGCCTCTTCTAGGGCAACTATTACCCCTTGCCCCTTGTCTTCTCTATGTGATATTGTTTGAAATATTATATATTGATATTATTTTCCAAAACCCAAAAATGTCCCATCTTTGTCCGATTAAAACATTAACTAGAGATTTAAATGAAAATAAATGAACCTGCATTGTGTCTGTGCAGTACTTCTGAATGGGGTAATCCACCTGTTATGGAGTTGTTGATTATGTAGCTCCTTTTCATAAGTAAAATCTCCATATTATTGCTGTGACTCTGCAAGCTTTTCTACAGCTGCTTTAAGTTGACAATATCCTTAGTGCAGATAGACATTGTTCTATTACGTAACTTACTGAAAGCTTTAGAGAATATATGCCATACTGCTGACCAAATAAAATTTTCCACCGAAGTGCTCTTTGCCACTCTGTGCTGTATTGTGTTCTCAAGTGACATCTTGGAGCATTGCAGCTGATGTGGTACACTTTTCTGTACTTCCAGGTTGGTTTACCAGTGTTCCTAAAGGCACCAAAAGCCTGGAAAACAAAATGAAATGAAAAGCTCTTTTGTGCTTAAGGGCAGAATTATCAAAACCAAAGAAAAAAAAAGGATGCTGAAAATGAGGAGCTGAGAGGAATTTGAATTGAATTTCACTAAAGCAAGAAATGAAACAAGTCTTGACAATATTCCATTGTTGAGAATAAATCAAGATGCTTTCATTAGACATGTGTGAGCTTGG
Organism: Acanthisitta chloris; assembly: GCF_000695815.1. Taxonomy (NCBI): domain Eukaryota; kingdom Metazoa; phylum Chordata; class Aves; order Passeriformes; family Acanthisittidae; genus Acanthisitta; species Acanthisitta chloris. The sequence continues at coordinate 40,202 of NW_008678802.1, forward strand.
CTTTGCTATGACTCTCTCTGTGCATGGGCTTGCTCCTTGTGTTGTCTTGCAGCAGAACCCTCTATTTGCCACCCTGTACTGCAGCTGCCTTCCCACCATCTGATCCCCAAGCACCTGAGACAAGAGGCGCTTGATATGCCATCTGCTGCTGCACAACACACACCTGTCAGCAGGATACCAGACATTTTGAAATGTATGCATGATGAGTATTCCATCAGCATGCTCATAAGTGTCTGAAAATTTTGTTCATTGATGTAAATAATTTGTTCTAAAAGTTTTTAGATAAATATAGCCAATTACATTTGACTTTTTTTCCCTAATTAATGTAAAAACACAGTCTGTTGGTGATGCATTAGTAGAGAAAATGTTTGTAATAATATGAAGATATTTCCAGTCAATTACAGTAAGACATTTGGTTAAATAAAATGAAACTTTCTTGCGATGTTTCTTTCAGATGCAGAATACTTTTCAGTGTCATTGTGCTTTACAGAAACAGAAATTTGAATTTGACCTCTATAAAAATACATTTACTGTAATGGCATAGTAAAAGTGGGCCTTTTTTGTTCTCATTTCAATAATGTATACTGCTCTGTTGGTCCCTGTGGGGGTACAACACAGAGTGTTTAATATCTGCCTTCATTTTACCAAAGCAAAAAAAAAAAATCTATTCAAGTGCTCTGATATTCTGATTTAATGAAAGTGAAAGTACTGCATATTGTCAGAAATTTGTTTCAGACTGATCTATGTGCACTCCGAAAATTCTGTGCATCCTTACATATGTTTCATCCCTCTAGTACAACAGCTCAAATATATTATTAAAAGCTAAGCAGCCTACATGTCTGTTCAGATTCATTGTGTGCTATTTCTTCCACTTCACTATTTCAGTTGCAAAGCTGAAGGACACGTGTGTCTCAATAGAGTATGCAGTGAGGAACACAACTGCTTGTTTCTAAAAGCTGTATTCCTTTGTATGTATGACAAGCAACAGAAGGGCTATGACATTCAGCCATTTTTATGCTTACTGAGCACTATATTGTCACAAAAACACTGGTGAGAAGACTGCATCACTTTTTGCAGCCACACATCTTTCTGCTTTAGGATATCGGCAGTGTAGTTGTGTTGTCCCAGTCCCTGGATGAATTATTCAAGCTTTTGACATCAGAGATTTCTGCTAGTGGATTGGCTGGTGCCTCGGATAATAAAATCTTTCCACAGGAAAACAGTGGAGAAGGATGATGGCAGAGAGACCAGCAGAACTGCTACATCCAGTACAGCTGGCTTTGTCTGGCTGTTGCCTCTCTGCAAGAATATATAAAGATGTTTTTAAGGTTTGGCTTCATGTGAATTCTCTGATAAGAGACAGTGGAGGGATTTGTGTAAGAGGCCTGCATTTCCAGTGAAGGAAAAAAATCGGATTATTCTTGAAAAATTACTTCTGGCTATATTCTAAACAAACACTGCACACAAGACAGGTACCACACAGCAGCAGCAACAGCCCCAGTGACAGCAGTGCTCATGGCTCGCTGTAAAGGTGCTGGTGGCAGAAATGTTCCATCGTTAAATCTGCATCCTGAGTTCTTTCAGTACCGGCAGGGTAAGTGTGCGAATACGGAGCTGACAGTACTTGCAAGTAGGGAGAGCATAAGTAATTGTAAGATACGCACATCGTGTGGGAATAGAGAAATGGTACCTCTGCAGAGAATTTACATCAGGTCAGTGAAAATAACACATTTGCTTCCAGGTAAATTTGTAAAAAGGTATATATAATGGAATTTTTAAAATTAATGCACTACTTGTGTTATGTTCAGACATAGATTTTACAGTGGTAAAACCTGTTCCTTTTAAGCCTGTACAAAATAAGTGCTATAAACAAGGAGAATTTATTGTTAGTAGTTGCAGTTGGGATTATAAATTCCTTTGAAACTGATTATTTTCAAATGCTATTTCTGATATTTGTTGATGTGACTGAAACTGAGTATGTCTTCTGCTGGTAAACAGAGTCTTTAGAAGCTGTAAGCTGGTTCTCTGCTTTCCAGTTGTTGTCAGAAGGCTGTTTCTTAAATCACCAGGATGCTCTGGAACTACAAATTAGGGAATACTTGTTACTCATTTCTTTGATGAGAAGTTTGACTTTTGAAGGCCTGGTTTGTTTCTTTTGGCCTGCCGTTGTTTCTGGGTTGCTGGGGAATTTTAAGTTACAGAGGTGTGAATGAAGGCAGAGCTGGTCTGATTCAATGTGTGCTTGATCTCTATCCCTGCACCTACTCACAGACAACCCAAGAGCAGCATGCAAGTACTTCCATGGAAATTATTTTGTCTACCTTTATATGTAATTGCAGAGTACAGCTGACATTTACTGTGTGTAACAAGGAAAGCATCTTGTTCATGGTTAGAAACCATACAGCAAGAAGTCTGTTTTCCAGAATATAAAAACAATTGTCACAGATAAAGTCAAGACATCTCCATGCCAAAAAGAGTCAGTTTTGAATGAAGCGTGATGCAGTATTTTGAGTGATATTTTTCATAACTTGCCTGCCAGTGCAACAGGTAGATTCTGAGAATGTAATGAATGTTTGAAAACTATGTAAGACAGCCTGTCCAATGATATCAAAGGAAAATTGTGAATGCAAAAATATTTTCTTAGGCATGAAGTATGCTAATCTAGCAATAGATGCTAGAGAGTGTATGTATCTTTTTTTTCCCTCTGGTATTTCTTATGGGATAGCATTTATATGTAAGGAAAATATTCCTGAGTTATAATGCACAGACACTTTTTGGGAGCTCTTATATGGTCAGGGCACTGTCTTTGTTCCACTGAAGATAACATTTTGGCCTATGAATTTTTGGTGGCAATTTGTATTTTTATGTAGTCTCATTGTGAGGCATCATGAGCGTAGATCAGGGAGCTTAGTAGTAGTAGTGCAACAAGTTTAGTAGTTAACTATTCCAGAACTTTAAAGTAGATTAAAGAATATTCCCTTTTAATTTTTCAGATGTGTAATAGGGAAAATACTATTCAGTGCTGCACAACTCAGTAGCAAATGCAGTACCTAAAATTTGATATTTCATCTCTAGGTTTTGGGATATGCACATGTTCTTACAAAAAGTAAATATTTAACAGCAGTTGTATTTATTTGGATTTTCTGTTGGAAAATGGAGGTTCTCATTGAGAACTGATGATGGTAATAACATGATTTGTTTTTCAGTGAAATAGATATTTCCTTTTATTTTTGAGAGAAAAATCTGCATTATAAATACTCGAATGCCTTTGTTGTGAAATTATTCCATGTGTCAAAACTCATTACCAACAAGGACGGGAGAGAACTTTGTGGATTGGTTATAGTGCTGTGATTCTCTTCCCTCACAGCCATGACTCTTGCTGCTGAAGTTGGAGGAGCTCATTCAGGAGCTATTTTTGTCTATGCATCTGGCAATAGTTCCTCAGGGACTATCTGTCAATCAGTGAAATTCATTATATATCAGAAAAGTGCTTCAAGAAAGGACTAAGGGAGGTAGTAAGTTGCAGTGTAGAAACTGCCTGGACTAGCTAATGACCCCTTCCTGGCAGGATCACCCAGAGGGCAAATAAGTTTGATAATGCAATTTCAAATCTTTAATTCAACATTCTAAACATTTTCAAATATGCATGCTAAGAGTAATTTTTCTAAGTCTCTAGCTGACTTTCTACATAAAAGCAACTTGATTGTCAGAGACATGGATACTATCTAGTTAAAAAGTACGGAGAAGTTCCAGGTGCTCAGACCTTGGGTAAGTATAGTATGGATTTAGAAGTCTAATTTATCTTGACATTCAGATTTGAAATGGTGTCTTACTGGTCATTGGTTTGTTAATACTTCAACTTTGCTGTGAAACTCTTCAAATAGTCAAGTATCAGAGCATTATTGTAAGGCTAAGAAGTATTTGTTATGAGTACTTATAGGCAAAATTGACTGTCTCAGGAAATTTAGTGGTATTTCTGGTAAGTACAGAACGCGTGTCGTCAGTAGAGAATATTAGTCTTCCGTCATGGAAATCCACAAGTATCCAGTGAAGTCTAATCAAACTGATTTCCTTTTATTCTCAGATGAGCAAGAGTCTGTGCAGAAAAGGACTTTCACAAAATGGATCAATACTCACCTGGCTAAGGTAATGCATGGCTTTGAAATTTTATTTTTTTTTTGAATCAGAACTTTTATCTATGCCCATACAAGCCCTAGAGTACAGAATATGTCAGATTTGTCAGAGCAGTATGCAGTAAACTTAAAAAGGGATCCCCACTGTCTCTACACCATTGAGGATGAATCTCAGCATGATAGTGGTCAGCTGCAGAACTGTGAGTGGTGTCCAGATGCAACTATCCAGCTCCTTTGGCCAAAACTCAAAGGAAGCACAGTGGCTGCTATTTCAGCCAGTGGAACTATTCGAAATTGCTTTCTAAGAAACAGAAATACTAACCTTATCACATCCAATGTATTTGAATAAAACTTAAGTAATTTTGTCTGTAGTTAGATAAAAGCATCCTGAACTGGTCACAGTTCAATAGAATACTTCATGAATCCAGTGCCCAATTATTTGGCATGGTGAGATTTATCATGAAACTATTGTTATTGCTTCTTGCCACAACTTAAAACTTTTTTTAGTTTTAGAAGAATAAAACCAGTGATTTACACACAATTTAAAAAGTATTAAGCTACAACTGGTACCAACTTTATCTGAAGACATAAGCAGTGAGATGTAGTTTGACATTTCCTGGAGTCTACAAACATCCCAGCTCTAACCATAACTATCAATTAGTCCAGTAATTAAAAATCTTAAATTCCAGAGCATCTTTTTGAAATGCATATTTTTAAAACATGATCTTGAAAACTGAGTAAAGAATAGCTACAACAGCACTGTTTTAGCTTCTTTGTAAGGAATTGATTAATAATGCCCTCAAAAATGTGCCAAGCAAAGCAGGAAGCCCATTTAATGCTATATCATATAATTCAATCGAATGAGACAGGATGATAGAGCAGCAGAATTTATTTACATTGCTGAAGAATGTAATCAAAGAATTTACTGTGAAGTTAACTGCACTAACATTGCCAGTTTCACCTGCAAGAACATGGTTATCTTTAGGACTTCTTGACAGTGGATCCCCACTGGGAATGAGGTCTGTTCCCCCATTCTCTTTGAAATAATTTGGAAAAGCCTCCCATGCAGGAGAGAACTTAAGCGCTCTGTGTATGTTCTGTGTACTTCAGATGAGGTGAAAAGACATTCAGTATTTGTAAAAGTGTTAGCTATGTGGACTGTGAGCGTGTGTCAGAGGAGAAAAATAACTTATTTCATGTTCACCTATTTCTGAATTGTGTTGTACCATTAATAATAATCCAATAAATATGGACAAGTAGATATATTATGTAGGTTATCTGTATCATATTGGTAGGTGTGTGTGTGTGTGCACGCATGTCATGATAATTTGCTAGTCTACAGACTAATCCTAGGGAAGATACAAAGTCATAATGGCAGCTCCATTAAGAGATCTTGCTCTGGATTGATATTTGTGAATGCTGCCTGTTGTACTAGTCCCTTTGGGCAATAAGGTCTCAGGTAAACCTTTTGACTTGTGTGATATAGGCGTATTCTTGTTTAATGGGTCTGATACTATAAAAGATAATCAAATACATTCAAACCAGGCAGTTACCCAGCCACAGCCCTCAGCTGTAGCTACCCGAGGTAACTTTCAGTTACCTGTAGTAACTGGCTTGTCTTAATTCACCCTTTAACAGGAGAGTTTTTTCTGTGATACTTTTGCTGATTACTGTCAGCGAGTTTGCCTCATTGCCTTAGTCTAATTTATACAGTTTAGCTGGCTTTGCTTACCATTTCTGCTGTTATGCTGCCGTAGGACAAGCACTGTTTATAGAGATTTGACTCAGCAGAAGAGAAGTGCCCCATGCTATTAAATTTCTAAGTTTTGAAAGCTTGAGTTTTTAAAACTTTAGTAGTCATGTTTTTGGAAAGTGTGGAAATATGTTTTCTGAGTTAATCGCAGCTGTAGGAAGTACTGGTGGGCCTGTGAAGTGCACTTCCCGTGCACTCATGTTCTGACTTGTAGTCCAAAAATTCAGTATTTAGGCTATTTGATTTTTGTAAAAGGCTGTTGCAGTTTTGATTGTTTCAAAAGAGACTGGAAATCTGTGACATTTCCATTGTCTGGAAACCTTTGAAATATGATAAGGCAAAGTCCTGGAAGGAGATCCACTTTTAGGCAGCGTTGTCTGCATTTCTGCTCTCATCTTTGACCCAATAAAATGTGGAGCACCTACTAGTATGGTACCCAGTGAGGAACACTGTGAAGTGGTGGCCTCACACTTATAGCAGAGAAACAGCAGTACATGCTGCACCACTATGGGATAAAGGAGATGGAAGTGAAGGAGTGAAGTTGAGCCTGAGGGAAAAAAGGGGTAGCTGGGTGTCCTGGTTTTAGCCAGGAT
>NW_008678803.1:0-31125 GCF_000695815.1 Acanthisitta chloris
AGAGCCCTCCTGCCTTCCAGCAGATCTTAAGTGCATGGCCAGCAGAAGTTCAGCCAGTTCCAAAACTGTCTTATAAAGACAACTACAATGGAGTCTTCTCCCAACAGCTGTGTAATTTCTGTCACCTTTGGCTCATTCACTATCTGCTACATGAATGGGCAATTATCAAATGCAAATCATCACTCTTTCACAGGCTGCACATGTAGATATTGTAGAAACTTCTTTGTTTCTCTTTCGTGCTTTTCTCCCAAACTTTCCAGGCCATGAAAACAATCACACATTAAATAAAAGAAAACATCCCTCACTAGTTCTGACATGCTCATGTCATGTTCACTAATTGGAGATAAACCAAAACCATTGGATGTAAGTAAAAAGAAAATTCAGCTTTGAGAAAAAGCAACAGTTCCCAACAGGAAGCCTGAAGATTTTGGATATGACAGCCCACAATTCTCTTTGGGTTGGGTATGTCTCAAGGCCTCTCCAGTAAAAAGACAGATGAGTAGTTTTTTCATACATTGGAATTTGTTTTGTCTTTTAAAGTAGAAGTTCATTTAATAACATAGTGGAACTAACAAAAACAGACCAAAAACTAGAGGCAGAAGAGATGCAGTATGACAGCAAACTTTTCTCCTTGTCAGTATTTTGCAGCATTTGAAACATTTAAATACAAACCGAGGAAACTCAGAGATCTAAGTGATCGGCCATTCTGTAGACAGCTAAATGTCTCTCTCAGGAAGCTTTTCATGATATTACATCTAATATTCCTTGCTTAGTTTATCCCTAGCAATTATTCATGCTATGTGCAGACATTTGTCCTCCTCCCCCACCAACCCACTTACAGAAACACATAATTATCCTACAATCATTCTCCCCTGTCATTCCCCATCCTATGTCTATATTTTGTATTCCTTCCACTGAATTCCTTTAAAGGAATTAATACTATTCCTTTGCAGGACTGAAAATTGAAAGCTAAAGATCGACTTCCAGATGAAGTCCCATCGAAGATACATAAACTGCAACAAATCATTGCAATTTCATTATGTGGTGGTGTGGCAGCTCCAGGAAATTCAGTTTCAATAAACAACTGTATTAACCTGGGGGGAAAAAGTGATTAAAATGAACTACCTGTTCTTGAAAATATTAGTAAAAGAAAGGGCTGAAAAAATACTGCATCTAGAGAATTTAAATCTAGATGCAACGAGAACAAGAAGAGTTTGTGAGTGCATGAGAAGGCCAACTGGTAGACACTTCTAGGGCCCACAAAAGCTTACAAGAGATGCTGGCTTTGAGAACAGACTTCGGTTTCACAAGAGCTGAATAGTTAAAGAGACTCTCAAATTTATTATCTGCCATTTCTCATTCTCTCTCTCTGTCAGGATGTAAAAAATTTGGGTCTCCTCTCTCTCACTACTCTCTGAAGTTGTTCTTGTTTTAATTCCCTGTGCACATACAGTGATTCACACCTCCCTCCATCCTTTTTTATTACCTCCTCTTTGTAACCTCCTTTTTTCTGACAATCCTAATTCCTCAGTTAAACATGACAGAGTAAAGGATTTCTCTTTCTACTGCCCAACCATGTCACACCCCATGCCTCAAAATCCTCTTAGTGAGTTTAATCCCTCAGCTTCCCCCACTTTGTCAAACAGCTTTCTGTACTTGCTCTGAACTTCTGAAACTTTTATTTTAAAATCTGCACTACCAAACTTTTTACAAAGCAGTATTTTAATTGCTCCCTGTGTGTCACCCACTTAACTCTTCTTGTGTCCCTAGTTTCAGCTGTAAAATCTTTGGGAGAGTAACTACACTGTTATTCTGTTTAAGTGTCCTGAACACCAGGAATACTGTGGACACAACTACATGTGAATATAGCAAAATTAGGAGGGCAATCATATTCATTCTTCTAGATGAGAACACAGCTCAGTCTCCTTTTCTTGTTATTGGACTATACATTTGGCAAGTGCCAAATATTCCCACAAAGGGTAACTGCTTGACATCTAGGTTTAAAGATTCAGAAACCTGACTCAAGAGTTTTTAGTGCCTGTGAAATTCCACCCTTCTACTAGGAAAGATGGTACATTTCAGCAACATGGACTAAAGCCAAAGCAATAGACCTATGTCATTAATTCCTCTAGAATATATGATAAGCTTAAGACTACCAGCCCTTATTACAAGGCGCTCAGTGACCTGAACCTAAAAGCCAGCAAGGATGACACAATGCTGGCAGGCAGTGCTGTGTCACAGCTGCAGCTGGTGTGGCACAGGAAAGATTAGAACAGTCAAGGTCACGGTGTTGTCACCACCAACATTCAGTGTGATGAAACACACAGTACAGGTTAAAATGCAACTAACTTCTGACTCCTTTGATAAGGTTGCCCAAGTTAACAGGAACAATTTCAGAAAACATACTTCCTCCAAAAAGGAGTCCAAGTGCCTGATTCAGTGAATGCAAAGTGATTTTGGTCACGACATTTGATTTTAAAGTAGCAATGAGTACAAAGCTTTTTATTATTTACTAATAAATAACTAATAGACTATAAACATTTATCATAATGAACAGGCAAATAACATAACAGCAAACATCATCTACTAGGCCTGTTCAAAACATTTTCTGTTCTGATAAAAATTTGCATAAGCTAAAAAATATTTATTGCCAAGTGAATTTCCAAAACACAAAATTTTGAATGAGTGAACATGGTAATTTCACATAGATCCAGTTGTATCTTATGTCTAGATTCAGAGCTGGGATCCATCACATCTTTAAATTGCAGATTCTTCCCACCTCTCCTTCAGCTTTGCTGTTGGGTAAACATCAAATTTTCAAATGCCCTCTCAGGAACATTTTATCCCCTTTAATAAAGCTATGATAAGTGTTCAAACTATTTTGAATCCTTCAATACTCATGGAATTAACATTTTTCAGCTATAAACACTACAATTTAACTGAATAGTGCCAAAATGCTATTCATTAATGTTGGTTAGACATGTTTCCTTACAAGTTCATCACATGTAAAACTGATCTAATATTAATGATGAAGCTACAAAGGCACCTACCTGCTTTATCTCCTGAAATCTCTTTAGCAAGTTATACAGTGGCAGTTCCTCATAAATTTCACTTGCCATTATATAGCCTATTTAACTAGTTCAATTGATTGTTTCCTAAGTTCATAATCAAATAATTAATTACTTCCGTAGCTCCACAGTGAGATTTCTGATCTAATAACATTTACTATTTCGTCAAAAGTTTTAGCAACTTTAATGATGTTGAACAATAGGTCATTCCTATTCTCTTTCCTTAAGTCTCCTTAAGAAGTTTCACGAGCATAACCTGCTGCAAAAAGTTTTAAGATGAGGCATAGTTTCCTCAGTGGATATTTTAAGGATATTTGCTAGTAATTCTGAAGTGTAAAGTTATATTCCATCACAGTTCCTTTCAAACACCAAGAAAACTGAAAGACAGAAGAAGGGGTTCTTTTCCCTAACTCATTCTGCTTTGCCCACTTCGTATCATGGCATCTGCATGTCTGTCACTTTGTTTTTAATTCTTTATAAACAATTTATGGAAGCAGAGCAGTTCCCATGAGCAGATTTTTAGATATAAGTACAATCTTTTGCCCCCTGCTTAAGCCCTTTATTATACAAACTTCAATCTTCTCACCCAATTTTTAAAGCATGATTATTGTCCATTATAAGAAATAACAGAAAGAAGCCAGTATGGTTCAGATGATAAAGTTTCTACATGGAGGACAGAGTGAAAGCTAAGCCACATTCTCCTGCCTGTTTTTTGCTTATAAAAATATCACACTTAATTAAGGGGCTTTTAAAAATTTTCTGACTGAGCATAATATTGGCAAAAACAAATCAGGCACCAGTCAAAACAAATAGTCCCTTTGATTTACTCCTCTGACGACTCCAACTGGTTGAGTGTAACTCATTCTTGAAAGAATTTTGTTCCCCAAATCCCACACTGTGAGTGGTTTTCAGCCCTGTTAACAAAGTGAAGTGGTCTCTGGTTTTCATGGGGAGGCTCAGTGATGTGGAGAACTTTGGCAGGGCTACAAAGGCTCTGCAGAATGGAGGCAGTGTAAACAGATACGGCTGTTTGGTTTCTTTGCCGAAACTGCTGAATACAGTAGTAAACTGTATGAACCCTGTTTGCTCGCTTGAAGTATCACCAAAGGCACAGTTCATGATGAAGTCTGCTTTCTACTGACAAAAATGTGCTCAAATAAACCTTAAACGACAAGCATGTTTAAATGTTAAACATACTGTACATACAAAAGAACTTAGCTGAGATTGCTAAAAGCCTAGAGGAAACCTGAACAGCACAAAGGACACAAACCAAATTAGGAAATTAAAACCCAGAATGCCTCTTGTAGTTCTGCCTGGAAAATATCAGCAGAAGTACTATTCCAGACTAGGCACACAGTAAGAATCTTGAAACACTCAGCCTATGCCCTTCTCAGAGAAACTTTACACTTTATTTGAGGGAGGAAAAATAAATAAGGATCAAAATATGCTTTAAAACTAGTGTGATGCTCCAGATGTAAGACTGTCTATCATGGAGTAACCTAATTGCTGCTTCCTCAGTGTCAACTTCAGTTCTCCCAACTTCATGGAGACAGGGTCAGGACTTCTAGAAACTAAAACTGGGGCAGACTGGGTATAGCTATAGTGGTGCAACTTGGTCTTGAGCATTTCAATTTGGCCTCATTCCCTGCACTGGTCAGCTTCAAAGGGTGCAGGTTCAACTTCACTGAGCTGATCCTGCAGACTTGCTGTCACAGCACACCAGGGTGGGCAAGAGCACACTATTGCAATTCCACTACTAAAACTGCATTGAAAAAGAAAGTAGGGGATGTATTTCTCCAGCACAGTTGCTTGTGGCATCTTAATAAGTCTAGTGTTCCACAATGTTCAAGGTTTGTATGATATCCCAAATGTCCTGCTTCTAAGCGACAAGACAATGATTTATTCCATAAAAAAGGGTACATTAGCTTGTCAAGTACAGAAAGCACCGTTCAAAATATTTAATTTCTCTGTAAAAACCCTTTTTTTGTTGTTGCTTGACTTTATTAGTAATTCAGTTACAGCTAAAGTGATTTGCTCCAAGTTACTAAACCAGTAATTTATTAATCATTCTGTCTAGCCTAGTAACCGCTGCACAAAATGCACTAAGTAAAAGTCACAAACTCTTTTACACTTGAGCAATTTTCCTTGGATACACAGCAATCCATTTACAGCATGCAGAAATTAGCTAGTGAAAGGATTATAACAATTTCTTTTATCTTTAGAAGAGTTATAGTTTCTGAGTGCAGCATCACTGGCCACTTCTTTCACATACACTTTCAAACAAGGTAGTAAATCAAAACCACCAAATCTACTTTCAGTTGCAGTATTTTTCACTCTTGTAAGTTGCAGCAGAAAGTTGAAAAGAGTGTCAGAGGTTTCAAAAGACATGTCTGTACTGTTAAATATTGAGAGTATGTTCAGTTAATGAAGAATAATGAAGAAAAGTACCCTGCATGGGTTACCACTGTAGAGCAAATGGAGAGAAAATATGCCCCAACCAAGAGCAAGTGAATCTCCTGGATTTAGTCACAGCACTTTGTCCTTCTGCACAGATTCTCAAATAAATAGCTGTATAAATATTAATCAAAATGGAGTCTGTGGATATAATTTTGGATATTAGATAGATTTTAAATATAAATTTCTAGTAAGATACTCAGCTGGACTAGAATTTCAAGTAAAAGTGAGTTGCCTAAAGTTATTGTTTTATAAGTATGTGCTCTGGTCCATTCCCAGCTCTGACAACATTCACTGAATATCTTCCTGATTAGATTGCCAAGAACAATGTAACTCAACACTTAAATATGTCAGTTATATATTATTGTGCACCATCACACCCAGAAACAAAGCATCTTACGCAGCATAAATTTCTTCCAAAATTTTCCAACTCTTCTTGGAATAAGCAGGTTTCAGTGAACAAAAATATTCATATTGCAGTGCAGAACATGTATTTCCAGCCAAAGATTATTCTCAAAGTAGGCAGGCCAGGCTGTACAAGAGAAAACTTTCACCAGCTAAAAAGAGGATTCAGCACATAATGTTGGGGTTTTTTCAAATACAAATAAACTTAGAATACATTTTCCTTGGTACTTAAGATCCCCCTCATCATTGTACCAACACATTTCCATGAATTTAAAAATAGAAATCTCGTTCTCCTATCTTTTTTCCTGAGACTAAGCAAAGAAATAACCTCATTCACTCAGATGCCTGCTTGGTTGGGCCAAGGAGGATGCCAGCAGAGGGAAAGTTAACATTCTAATAAATAGGTATGAAGTGTGATTTTTTTTGCCTTGGAAGAATCCACTTCATTAATTATATTCATTTTTTCTGGCAATTGCCTCCTACCTGTCCACTGACAGACAATGTAACTGCAGAGATTTTGAAGAGTACATTTAAAAATGGACAGTGAAGTCATGTAGAGGATTAAAATTAAGGTAGTAACATAAGATCTTGCCTCTGTATTCAGCAGAAAACTACTGCAGTCAGCAGAACACTGGGATGAGAGCTAAGCACACAGGCTGCTACTATTTGGTATTTGTTGAATCTTTGAAAAGCTACTTAATTTCCAGCAAAAGAAAGAGAGAGAAAAAAAAAATAAACAGATCATCACGAGTCAATGGATCTGGCCTACTGCATCTTTTAGCAAATTAAGCTTAAGCCAGTGTTTACTAACATCATGAATATTTGGGTATCTACAAAGACTACGAAATCCAACAGAATCCAAAGGAATGACTTCATACAAGAGCAGAACTTACATGCTTGGACTGGGGACTCTTTCTGGATGGGTTCTGTGTGTGAACCCTTGCAGGGATGGCTCCTCTGAGCTGTTCACCACTATGGACATATATTTCTCTACACAGGGAAAAACAAATTGCGGACTACTCCCCAGTGTACTCATACACTGTTTGTCCTTTGATCTATTTTAAGAGGACAAAAACATGTACTGGAATGTTTTCTAAAAAGTTTTGTTCCTTTTTTTTTCTGGAGGAACTGTTTACAGATGCATATGGCACTGTATTTCTATGGCAGAGAAAGCGAGGGAAAGGTTGCCTTTCTCTGGAACAGAAGCTTAGTGTGAGCAATTTATTTCTACAGGCTTGGAACAACTTTGAGAAGTAGCATCTCCTACAACAGCTTTGTCAGAATGCAGCCCACCATAGAAGAACAAAATACCTACTGCTGTAAGTTTTCATCCTGTTTTTAGATGGCATAGACCCATAAAATTCAAGAGCAGTAGAGAAGGATCAATACCTCGAATACAACTAAATAAAATTTACTAGTATAGAATACATATCTTCACTAGAAGACAGCAGTACCAGGTTTCTGGGTTCCTCAGAATGTCTTTTTGTCCCACCAGAACTCTCCTCTGTCAAGTTCACCTTCATCTAGCTGTTCTTCATTTGTGAACTGATCTCATATAAGCAATCAATACAATCTTGGTCCTGTTACTGTAGAAATATGTGGCGAGGAAGAAAGAATATGTAGGCTTGTCTCGTTCACATGTTATTGGTGCTTGAGACCATGTTGTCTTAAGAGTTCACCTCACATTTCTCTGAAGTTGTTGAAAAGCAGCAAGAGAGAACTGAATGACAGGAATTTCATTGCCACTCATGGGGACCACTTCAGTAAGGACTTGAAGAATTTTGGCAGAGGACTCAGGAAGCCATGAATGTTGTCTCTTTTTTAACCATTAAGATTGCAACACACAGGGTTTACCTTCTGACTAGGACACCAACCATGCTAATTCTAGAATGTTAAATTCTGTCAGATTATAGCAGCCTTTGAGCTGTCCCTTTGTGGTTTTGCTTGGGAATGAGAGGTTCAGGACAGAACAGCAGCTGGCACATTCAGTTTCTTTCTAGTTACTCTAATGCATAAATACCCAAAAGGATAAACCTTTCTCTGAATACCTCTCTTCCCCAATTCTTTTCAACACATAAATTGGAAATGAGGTAACAGTAGCTGCTAGGGGAGAGCCCCTTTGTAGGTCACCTTGAACTCAGAGAGCAGTTACTTAAAATTTGCAAACAAAATAAATGTGTCTCATATTGCTGGCATTGCATGGATTACATCAAGTGGTCAACTGAAGAGGAAAAAATATCTTTAGGAACAATCAGTGGAAAACCCCAAATTCTGTCCTTGCAGAGTTGGCACTCCCCAGCCCAAACCAGCTGGGAGAATCGGGGAAGGCACATTCACCATGTTTGCAGGCACTCAGCAGTGGAATGGCAGAGCAGGCACACAGTTAAAGCATCACAAAAATAAATAAGGTTGATGGCAAGAAACAGAATGCATATTTCAGCACAGCTCTTCATTCAAAAATATGCTCCTGACCCGCAAAATGGGCCCATTCATGGCTGAGCCAAAGAGCCACAAAGGTCCCAGCCTTGTGACCTTCACAGCACTTCCTTCCTCTTTCCAAAACTGCAGGCTGCACAGCAGCTGACTCATTTTGTCAACCACCAAAAAGGTTTCCATCATTTGGTACTCTGCAGGCCACAGTGCAAGGATCTGGCTGTAACACACAGCTAAACAATCCTTCCTGCATTTAATTTCAAACAAATGGGAGGACAGACAATCCACACCACTTCAAAAAGGCACTGCAGTAAGCCAGATGGTGTGGATTACATCTTGGGGAAGGCTGCTGGTTTACGATGATAGGATGTGAGGGGAAGTGAGCTAGAAATTTAGCATCCACACCAATGCAATACAGTGCATTACCTGCTGTGTGTGTAGCATTTCAGAGATAAATGTTGTACTTCCATGTCCAAGACTGAAACAAAAGGTCACATCATGGTATCTTGAATTCACATTTGCTTTGGTTTTGTAAATTTGTGATAGGTAGACTACCTACAGAGGGGTTTCATTAATCACAATTAAATATTTTATGCCATTTAATATGCATATCAGAAAGTGATGCAGAATTATATAATTCCTTTGCTTGCAGTTTGAGTCAATTTTGCTATCTATCTATGGTACAATTTTTCCCTTTTATTCTTTTCAAAAAGCATTAAAACAGAGTGGAAAAACTCTGAATAAAAAAGGCTAGTTACTTTCAGATCCCTTTTCTAAGGTTCAAAGAAGATTGTGATAAACATTTGAGATTTATCACTTTTTAAAATATTGATCTTATGTACTGATACACACGTCCAACCAATCCCAATTTCACCTGCAGAACAAAATCATTAAAGACGCATGTTTGCTGAACCTGTTCCAGAAATAATTTTATTCTGGAGGCAAAGGTTTAATTAAACCTGAGACACTGCAGAGAAAATTAAGAGAGCTCTGAAGAAAGGGAAGTTCTTCACAGGACTATGTAGAGAACTTTAGATAAACTGAGGTTTCTTAATAATTAATTCAGTAGGTCAGCTTTAGAGCAACTTCACATTATGTTAATTGTTTCAGATAAATAATTCCTGCGGATTATCACCTGAAAGAGTTTATATCTACAGTTGGTTCATCAAAGGAGAAGGGGACAAAGATGTCTCTTATTCCACACCACAAGAGATAGATGGTTTGTGCTACAAGATGGGAAATACACCACATTACCTGTGTCACTGCAGTCATAGCCCAGGTTAGTGCTGCATCCATAAAGCAACATGCTGTTACATGAACACACTGCAGATAACACTTTGATCTCTGCTTTTGCTTGGTTCAACAGCCCAGTTTTAAATTGGTATTAGCTATTATGATTCACATTACAATTAAATATGTGGTTTCAGATAACGGAAAAGAAAAAAAAGACCAGTTCTCTGCTTCGAAGATTCAACAAGAGATTTTAAAGTGCTCAAAGAAGCAAAATGAAGTTATTCAAAATATGCTAGTATCTTTTTGCACCACCCTGAGAGAATAAATCCTTATCTATTCCTGAAAGATATACAGTGAAGTGAAAATGTAATTACAGACAAAGAAGATTTGTTCAAACCACAAAAACTATTTACGGCAATTTATACAGTTTCATTGCCACTAGATTTTAA
Organism: Acanthisitta chloris; assembly: GCF_000695815.1. Classification (NCBI taxonomy): domain Eukaryota; kingdom Metazoa; phylum Chordata; class Aves; order Passeriformes; family Acanthisittidae; genus Acanthisitta; species Acanthisitta chloris. Next base: position 10,043 of record NW_008678803.1, read on the forward strand.
CAGCTAAACTCACTGCAAGCTAGCTGCTCTTTCTTCAGCATCTTAATGCATTTAATTAAGATGATCTTTGAAAGCCACTTAGTGATTCGCAGTTATGCAGGGAAAAGCTTGGTTGGAATTTTTTGTTAGTTTTCCTTTAAACATACACAGCCTTTCCCAATTAGGGAAAAGTTTCGTATTAGAAAACAAAAATGAAAGGTCTTCGTGCTTTCAACAGAAACTTGGATTCCTCTACCCTTTACCAAAATGGAACATAACAACAACAATTTGACAGGCATGCACATTCTTTATTTTCCCAACTATATATTATTGTCTGGATCTTAAATAACTAAGATTCATGCTTTGTGATGTCGCAGAATCCTGCGCTGAAAAGTCACTAAAAGAGCTTTAAATGGGCTACATAGATAATTAGAAAACAAAGCCATCTCTTTAGTGCAGAGGCCTTGGAAACAAACTGCAGCAATTACAGCATCCTGAACGACCAGATGCTCTCTCAGGAGCTTTTACGCTCATGAAAGTTTGTCTAGATGCCTCCACTCATCTCTGTACAAACACGTTCTTCAAGCACGATCCTGCAGTTCTCCAAATTGTGAATCTCTAAAATATGCTTGCTCATAGGGCAGGACAACTCTTCCAAGAAAAAGCTGGATATAATCTCATTATTTTTATGCCACAATTTGTACTATGCCTGTTAAGTCCTAAGTACTTTACAACTGCTTTCAGTGAATAGGGGCTGGAATCCTGTATGAGGGACCTTGCCAGAGGCATATTGTAAATTAAATTTCTCGTTCCTGAAGAAAAGCAGATCACATTTCATCCTGATGAGTATAGACAATTTCTATGAATTTGCCAAGAATATTCTGAATTGTTGTTCTCTTTCTCAGAGTACTTGCTACTTTATATTTCTGACCCTGGCAACACTTACAATCACATTCTTCATTCCTTCACCCTGGTTCAGTCACGACCACTTTCAGAAGGTCATACTGAAGTGTGACTGTTAACATCCCTCAAGTTCTTCTTAATTCACAGAAAAAGAACTGTTACAGATTAAAGAAAATTGAAGTCATTTGAGTTTTAGCCATTGCTGATTTACAGCAAGGAATAATCTCAAGCACTTTGTAAGGCTTGCTGGGTACTTTGCAGGAACAACAAGGGCTGTTGTGTTGATCCCCAGCAGGACATTGTGCACATAACAAAACCCGCAGATAAAAGAATATAAAGCTTATGTATTGTCATATAATCTAGAATATTATCCTTACCAATTTTGTTGAAATTTAACCAATCTGTCAAAAACAGCTTATTTTTGTTTCTTTATACTTAGCTGTAGCTCTTTCCTAAAACTCAGCATTTAAATTTGTCAAGGCAATTTTAAATTAAGTTGGCAAATTAATCAATGAAAAACTAAATGCACCATACTTAGTGGACAAGAGTGCAACCCAATAATTTTGTTGAATTTGTTTGAAGGTTGGAAACTCTAATGAATAAAAAAAAAAATCAGACTTGGGTTTGCTATAAATAAGTTTATTAACTATAGCCTATTTATATGCATAGCTGCAGTCTCCCAGAAGGACTCGGAACAACTTGCGGAACGTGTTAAGAGACAGTCGAAAAAAGTATCATCTAAACATTAATTCCACCTAAGTGAACAAATCCCTGGAGCAATTTAACATATAAACTAAGGTCAGTGGACTTCAGGCAGGAGTGGAGAACATAAATCCAAGACTTCAGGTTTAAAATGCCAAGAAACATAGTAATACAAGCAGAACAGACCACGAGTTGTAGTATCTGCTTGTAAGATAAGGCAGAGGAACATATTTGTCAACAGTCCAAGATATTGTTTCTCCTTTCCTTCACAAAGAATAATGTGGCCTCAGGTCCTCTTCCTAATTATTTGAAAGGGAAAAGAAGAGGATGGAGGACATCACATTTCAGAGCTCAGTAATTGCTCTCCTGGCCAAAAGCTGGATGACAGAGATTTCCCATTTGGAATGGTAGAATACGTTCTGCTCTGCCAAACAGCATGTCACAGAAGGCAATGTCCTAGAACTATCTCATATATATATATATATATCTTACAGCAACAAATTCCATTACAGTGAAGGAATGATCTACCTTCTCCCACAAGCAGCATATTAAACTTGGCACAGAGAGAGGATAAGAGAACTCTTTGTCCAGCTGACATCACTGCAAGCAATAATCATTGGACCAGGTACACAATTTAAAAAATAAATCCAGGAATTACAAAAGCACTGAGATAGTATTAATATTCCTCCTTGTTGAGTGAAAATATTTAAAATACAAAGAGAATTCTTCTATTTGTTTATATGCACTCCAGGAAAAAAACACAGATTTAGCACAAATTCTAAACCAATATAGTTTACAGGCTATTTCATCTTACATCATGATATTATTTCATTCACATTCTATGTGATAATGTATGTCTAATTAGATAAAAATGGCACACGGTGTTTTTTCCTGAGTACTTATACCAGGACATTGTACTCTGTTCTTGAGACTAATATTTCACAATGATGGTTGCAAATTGAAAAACTGTGATAGAAATCAGATGCCAAGGAATTATGTAATTACCAGATACACATTTTATTTTATTTTTGTTCAAATTTGTAAACTAATCTACGGAATTAATGACAGAATAAAAACTAATGCAAAAAAATGCAGACTGTGAGGAACAGGCTTTTCAGCATGTATAAAGAAGGAAATCTACAGAATCTGTAGTACAAAACATATTTTCTGTTAAAGACCCTGTAACATGTCCATTTTTCTTTTTTCTTTGCAACTTCAGTAAAGAAGAAATGGGATCTTAGTCCTAAACACATTAATCAGTTTACATTTGTGACAAGTGCTATTGAAAAGAGTCAACCATGTAAATCAGGATTTTGTCCAAAATTCCATTTACCTGTTACAATGAATTAGAATTATATTTGTGCACAATTAAATTCTAGATAACTTACATGTTACATCATGACATTGTTGGTATAAGTACTGATAATAATTGAGAGACCCTATGAATAAAACTCATTCTTTGACTTAATTAAGATTTATGCCTGTCAGCCTCACAAGATCAAATTTTATTAGCAATCATTTTGGACAGATTTTACTGGTATAATGTGCTTTACAGTGTATTTTGCTTTGCCAAACTGTAATAAATACTTTTGTGCCACTGCTACTATGTTTACAATAAAGCTAGAGTAGCAAAGATCAAGGTTTTTAAGGTCTCAGAAGTCTGGAGGACTCCTAGGCCAATGATACTGTATAAACAGCTATATAACAAAGGTAGTTAAAAGCAAAGAACAAAATATATCAACATTGTTAAGCATGTGCTTTGTTAGTAAACCAAGGTCTTGAGAGCAATTCTCTTAAAGACCAACTGTGGTCATCTTTTTGTTTTCACCATCTCTCCCCACTCTCAATTCTCACCAAGCAGCAATGCAATATGTAAAACCCAGACAAGTCTACTCACAATTCTGCAGCTGGTTCAATGTTTCACTTTCTCTCTGCCCACCAAAACTATGAACTCTGCTACATACTCTGCTGCATCCTTGAGTAACCATCTCTCAATTACTGCAATCACACGTCTTAAAATTACACCTCCACTGTCAATATCTCAGTGTGATTAAGCAGACCAAGTTCTTTCCCCCTTTCACCTCAGTCCCAGCCTGACCATATTACATTTCACTGCTTTTAGCATTTCCCCTTCTCTTCACTAACCATGTTAGCTCAGTTCACTAAAATCTCACTGTCAGATCTTCCTCCACACTGGTCCTCTGTGTGGGAATCTCTGAAACTGTGTCGAACAGCCTTCTACATCCAATTCACATGCTCTTAGAAATGCAGTTTTCCATTAGACTTGCATGGAAAATATGTAGTTCTTGTTTTAGTACTAAAAAAAAAATCTTGGTAGTCCTCATTCTGTTGTACAAGGTTAAGCACACAGTCTGCACCTAACAAATACAAACATACAACTACAGCTATTTGACTACTCCTGCAGTGAATAGCTGGTTTTAGACTAATCCTTTACACTTGGCACTAGTGTTTCTGGTGCTACCTATTCATAAGGAAAAGTGAAATATAGTTTCTTTCCTCCTTTCTCCTCAATATCGTGGAGTTTCTTACTTCATGCCTCAGGCAAGTATCACATGTGCCAAACCAGGACTACCCTTTAGATACTCTTGCATATCAGAATGCAAGAATAATGAAGTGTAATTTTAGAAGTTAACTTTTTCAATGTGGAGAAAAAAAGATTTCACAACCATTCTGTAGATCCTATGTGTATTTGTAAATTATTACTGAAATAAAATCCCACAGTAATTCTTTAAACTGCTGTGTGGGAGTAGAAACAAAGGAATGGGTGGAAAAAATATTATAGTGTATCTGTTTATACTCACACCATCAAAGGACTACAAAACTGCATGCTCTGATGAATTTGCTGGCCAACAGAACAAGCACTCTAAACGTTACTTTTTAATCTACTTTCACAGTTTAGTTGGTTTCAGTTTAGGACATAGAGGATTTAAAACCCAAACAAACACTCTGAAGAGTACTGCACAGAGCAAAGGTCCAGCAAGTAGCTTTGGGCAGACACCAGCCCTGGATTCAAAGAAACAAAGGGGCTGGGGTGGGCAGGCAGCTGTCACGTATGTAGTGATAGAAAAGGCAGAAAACCCACGGCTTGAACTTGTATCAAGAGAATGCAAATGGAACATGCACAACAGGCTGACAGTAGTGCTAAATTCCTCCAGACTCAACTTGACTCTAGTGAGAAGAGCCACCTAGATGTTCTCAGCCCTTGTCACTGTCACCTTGGTGCTGCAGTAACCTAGGACACACCAGTTGCATGCCAGTGAGCTGACTTAGCACACCCTAAGGCACTGCTCCCTCTGGAGACCAGGCATTGATGGCAATACATTTTTCCTTCATATTGCAATAGTTCATATGCAGTGACAGCTACTGCACCTGAGCCTGCAAGAGGAGGGCCCTTTCAAAGAGTTGTTCACTTGCTCACATCTAGTGGAGCACATCCCTTGGTCTCCTCTGGCATCACTAAGCTGAGACACACAGCAGCTTCAGGTGTCCCCAAGATCAGAAGAGATTGTTACAACCATGACCCATTTCCCAATCTCACCTGCCCATTTATAGATATGGTCTAGTCATTTTGAAAATATCTGAACTTCACAAAGGTCACAACACACTGATGAGTCTGACTCTATTCCTTTCAGAAAAATTGTGTCAGGAAAATAATTTTTGAAAATATCTAAGTTGATTTGAATCTTTCTTCCACACATACATATCACTTGTTCCACCAACATTTCAGACACCTACTCTAAGTAGTACAATGTTTTTAAACTGCTGCTCCTTAACAACATCAACCCCATATGTACAAATGACTTTTAAGATGTAGCTATCGCATACCCAGATACTGAGGTTTCCAAGAAACATGACTACATTGGGGTGCAACAGTCATTTAGTCAGCAGGCAAACTATTGCCAAAGTTCTCCCTAGCAGAATTAAATGCCTTCAGTCATCTCTTGGGTTTTAAACAGGCAGTTCAAGTCTGAGAATATTTGCCAAGCTTTACACCACAAAATTTAGCATGGACTTTAGTCTTAAAATGTGGTAGCTTTCTGGTAGTTAAAAAAAATAAATATATAGAATAGTCAAGTTACAAAGGAAAATTTTCCTCCATATCAGTTTCATATTAATTTGACTGTTTTCATCATGACAAAACCTCTGTTTAAGAAAAAAATCAGCAATATTGCCAGTCCCACAAGGCACACCATAGAAAACAACCCCCCCAATTAATAGTACTCAATCTTGTTACTAATAAAACAAACACACCCAGAGGGTACTACTCATTTCAGCAAACATTGGCACAAATACCTCAAAGAAAATACTACATTTTCTAATGGTGCCAATGTTTCTTCTTCACCCTTTCTATTATTTCTTTTCAGCTATTTCTCTTTCTTCTTTCCTATCAGTTCATTGTCATGAAGTAATGGGCTGGCACTCTCAGAATTTTCAAAGCAAGTCTCCATAGTAATCACCTAAATTCTTTTAAATTCACTTAAATTCTAGCAGCAGCAGACATCAGCTTGCAGTCACAGGAGAGAGGCTCACAGAATTGCAGTTACAAACCCTTCAACATTTTGGAATGAATAGCAAAACAATCCCCATGGAGAAAATGTGATAATGGAGCTATAACATGATGGCATCAGGCTCTTAAAACATTTCTCCTCAAAGCTCTATTGTATGCATGATTTACTTTGAGCATAGGGATATCTGGAAGCCACATCAAAGACCTAATGGATAGACATTTTGTTAACATATGTAGAACTGATGCCAGGCCATAAAACAACACTGTACTGAGAATTACACATCTTCAGAAAAGTCTGGCTGTGGGGTTTTTTTTATATTCCTGGGCTTGGGATGGGGTTTGGTTTTTTTTTTGGTCTACAAATTATTTCTTCCATTATGTGCATGAATGCCTAACAGGCTCAGAAGTCTGGACAATTTTCATGTTCTCTTGTTCCCTGGATCTTTGCCCAGTATCACAAAATCTGAGAGAGGGATGATTTTTGAAACAGGGAAAGGAAGAAGAATGAAAAAGTAAATAAGCTGCTATTTCCTTTGCAGAGCAAGTTCTGTTACATCAATCATGGATTGGTAAAGAACTTCACAATCCATTACCTTAGCATCTCTGTTTCTCAGGTCATCCCTAGGATGCCACTTTCAGAGTGCTGTCCAGCCTTGACTCTGAGCTACAGTACATTTTTCAATGGTCTTTCATGCCTGTGGTGTCGAATATATAGTCTCTTTTCATATGGTACATACTGTAGATTACGCATTCCATAAAAACAGGAGGCAAAAAAGCTTTGTAGAGTGAATTCCTGGAACAACTCTTCAGGATTCTGAAAAAGCCAGTTATGAGCTCCTCTGTTTCTGCTCTAAAGTACTTATGCTTGATCACAGAATAATGAACAACCATTAAATTTATGTACTTTGTAGGGCATTTAGGAAAGAGTTTTTCCATCACGTAGTAACCATAGGATAAGTAAAACAGCACTGCACACCAAGAAATACACAATAGAGAAAGACACTGAAAGTCAGGATTATAGAAGAGTTATATCTTTATCTGCTTTGATACCTGTTCAGTTAATCAAGTATTTTGTGGTTCTGTGTTTGGCACATTAGGTACACTCAAGCCAGATTAACAACAAACAACTGCTATTTATAGCATTTCCCAGAGACGGGAACAGTTGCTGCTGCACTTTAAGACCAATCATGTTACATCTGTATTAAAATGAGAAGACAAACATGTTTTACTGCCAGCTCTGCCTGAATTTCAAATGAAAACCACATTAGTTAGCTTGCGAATTTCTCAGTCAGCCAGTCTCCAGTGTCAACTTACGGTTTAAATAAAGCATCTTACCAATACACAATACAGTACAAAAAGATGCTGACAGCATGGACCTAGGTGCAGCAGCATGCTTCAAATACTCCTCCAAGAAAAAAGTTGGGAATGGACTGCAAATGTCTCTAACCTGCAATAGCCTGAACCTCAGCAGGTTCTGCTACCATACCTTTCTCATTTCACAAACTCTTTGGCTCAACTGTCAGCAATCATACAAGCTTAAATATGTTAAGGTCCACAACCCACAGGTTTTCTACTCTCGCTGCTGTCCTAAGCACTGTGAGAATGGGATGCCAAGCTCAGAAAGGCTACCAGGTCATCAAGTCATATCATGTTTGGTCCCACTGCTTCCCATCTATTTAAATGAAGAAAAAGTTGATCTTGAATTCATTATCTTAGAGGCATAGGCTCACCGCCTTTGAGAACCTACAGGTAATCATGCTTCTGCAGGCACTAAATGAGGACCTTGAGACTGATGAGGATGGTGGATGTCTCTGTCCAGAACACACACAGTCATGCCTGCTGTGACACTAGCAAGGGTCTTGTCTGGGAAGAGCAGCCCTTCCCTAAACTTAGAAGGAATAATAGAAACATAAACAAACAGAGACATTGGTGAGACATTGAACTTTACTAACAGCATGACAAAATCCATTTCCTTTATCTGTCCATATGCTTTCTACACCACCTGAAAATTTGGTACTTCAAAGTTGCAACTTGCAGTAAGTTGCACTGTACATTTTTCTTAGTTGAAGCAATTATTGATAAAGCATCTGCTTACTGCCTACTGGCTGGCCAAAGAGGGAGGATACAGCAGAAAGGAAACCTGAGGTATCAGTGGGTTCATTTTTCAAAAATACCTGTATGCATTGGGTACACAGCTGCCACAAAATGCAACAGGACATCTGCACTCATGTCACAGTCTCTTCTGTAGATAAATGTGTCCCTGAGAGCTTGATGCTTCACAAAGCAGTAATCACATTTCTTTTACTGATTTAAATTATTCAGAAACATAAATGTGTTGAAGTTGCTGAAATGTGTTAGGTGCCTAAAATCAGGTTTGCAAGTTTGAGAATTCTGATTATTGGTTTTGATGATATCAAACATTTCTTGCAGCAGCAATGACTTGCAGAACACTAAGCCCAAATTACAGCAAACTTTTAGGAAAATATATCAGAAGTATGTCAACTGCTTTTTTCTGTTTTCCTTAACATTTTTCTAGTTTTACTTCCTGCCCCACCCTTCCCAATTGATATATGCAAGAATCCACAAGAAATTTGGATAAACGACTTAAAAAGGAGGAACTGACCCGGACATGCTATAAAACTTGCCAAAAAATAAAAACCAAAAACCAAAAAACAATCAAACAAACAAACCCAACAAAACGAAAAAAAATCCCTCAGAAAAACCAACACAAAACCCAGCAAAAGAGCTCCACCCCCAATACATAAGAACAAACAATATATTTTTTATTCTTTAAGCATTTTAGTAATAATAATAATATTCAACAGTCCTTGTAACAGATTAAACTTTCAGACAAATATTATTTCAGTTCATGGTGATTATTTTTAATAAACATGTAAAAATCTCATGGGAAGAATTAATGAATTACTTATAAAAATCAAGAAATACATTAATTTCTGGTCAATATATAGATTAACACAAGTACATCTAATGTGCAGTTACACCTAGAACTGAATCACTTCTCAGCAGAATTCTTCAGTATCCTACAGTGACTCTCATTTGCAACTAAGTTCCACGTTTTTGAGCTATAATTTGCTGCAATACCTGTGACCAGTGATGTTTCACAGGATTCAGCCTAATTTCAAACTGTTTTGCTTTATGCCTTTGTCAGAGCAATACCACCCACTGCTGATTTCTCACCCAGAGTTCAGAGATCCAGATTTGCTTTTGTTTCAATTCAAAACTTGCATTGAAATTTTGGCCCATGGAAATGGCACCTTTTTGTTCCCCTGGATCTGTACTGCATATTGAAACCCTTTGGCATAAAAGGCATTGTAAGAGTTTGGGTCTGCAATGTATTTTATTGCCTAAATACCTAGATGGCTCCCATTTTTACCAGAGTAACACAGTGGAATGAGGATGGTAAAGCATCCATTAAGGCTCCAAGAAGAACTGAGTACTAAAAAACCCTAAACATTCACTAGTTTTATTTTTCTGTTTCTTGGTTACATTTTCAAAGTGTGTCTACTACTACTCCCATTAACATCAGCAGGGGGCTTGTAAATAAGCCTTTACCCAGTGTTTCAAAAAAATGAGCTTCTCAGTGGATGAGATCCTAATCCACTTCATTAGTTAAAGAAACAGAGCAGGACAGCAAAGAGAAAATAGTACAGGCAAGCACCTTAACACATCTTTGAAGTCTACATTTGAACACTTCACAACCTGAACTGTCAAATTCTGCAATGCACCAAACACAGCTCAGGAAAGAGAGCCTATTAACTGGTTAGAAGAATGGTTAAAAATGCAGATAATATAAAATTAAAGTAACTGTACTGAAATTTAGAAGCTGCAGCATTTAACTTGGTAAATATCCATTTCATGAAGCTAGATTCACAGGTGATGGTATGTAAACCAATCAGCCATGAGGGCAGTTACTTTTTCCCTGTCCAGTGATCAAGCTTCTGAAACTTTACATGCATGCTTACACTGAAGATCTCTGGATATCACAAGCCAGAGCTCAGAACTACCATCCAGATATGTAGCAAGAGCTATGCCTAGGTTCAAAGGATGGTCATTCTTACTTTCCACTGAAGTTAGAAAACTACAATGTTTAAACAAGAATTGTGGCTCAGTAGATGTTGTCTAGCAGCAATTTCTAGTACCGCTGTAATTGAGGCTGCATCAGCATTTTCACAGTAAACCATACTGCCAGAAAAGTCATTGCATGTTGTAAGCTGACAAAGACCTCATACCAAGCACACATACTTCAGTACCACAAATTACATTTGTATGATTTTTAGCTAGGAAGTTGGAAGAAAAGAAAAAGCAAGAAGAAAAGTCTTCAAATGGAAAACAACAATTTAGGATTAACTAATGTGCAAACAGAATTTGCAGATACTTTTTAGTGCAGATGGTTTATTCCTCCAAACACACATGCAACACCTGTTAAATGTAGCAATGAATCCTGCTGCCTGGAAAAAGACTGAGATGCCTGAAATGTAGAAGAGCAAGTGAATAGAAGTTACTTGTTTCAGGGATTTCTTAGGAAGGGCTGTTCTTGGGTTTGTTTTTTAATATTTTTAAAGAACAAAATACCTCACTCACCTGCTCAGGGTACTTGTGTCCAACTATCTCTGCCACAGTGTTAAAAGAAGGAGAGTCTGGATAGGTCTTGGCTCCCATCTTCAGGTGCACAACAATTTTAGTGCCCCGGAAAGACATTCGCGACATCATTTCAGCATCTTCCACAGAGATGCAAGCAGTGGGAATTTGGGGCACATCAGGCTGGTAATTCTGGCCCCCGGTGTGTGGGCTGTTAAAAGAAAAACAGTGTTAACAACTTAGCTCTGTGATTTTTTTTTTAACACTATCATTGACTTCTTTAAGAGAATACATTCACAACCATCCCCAGCAGACTCTAAAAACAGATATATTTACTATTCTTACTAAACCTTTTGATAAAACACATCAACTGTTTTTACACTAGTCAGAACATCTGACTGTTACCATTCTATATGTATGGAAAACTATTCTATGTGAGCTCTATTTAGGTCATTGCCATTCTTTGACATGCTCTGATACTCCACTTTCTTCACAGTATTATCAGGAAGAAACGCAAAGCAAAGTCCACAAGCAAACAGTTTGCAATAAATGCTTTTATTTCCCCCTGTGACACATAATGAAATTAAAATTCATTAATAAATTTTAATGCTATTTTCCATATAACAGGATTGCAGCACAGTTGAGGTTGGCAGGGACCTTTGGAGGTCATCTGGACCAACCCCCTGCTTGAATGGGGCCACCCAGAGCAACCTGCCCAGAACCATGTCCAGTACATGAAAATCTTGAGCTATGAGCCTTCTTACAGTAGCAGACACATTTTTTAATGTATTTAAACAAACAAACAAAAAAAATTAGTAACTTGGAGTATTCTTAGGTCTTCTAAACTGGAAAAAAAACCTCACTTAATTCCTGGAGGAGATGTGGTGAGGATGAAGGGAGAAATCTTACTTTGTAAGGTTATAGATTCAGTTCCATTTGTTTACAAGAATAAATCCTTCCCAATAATAACAAGTCATACTGTAATCAATAAAATAACCCACAGAGTAGATATGTATAAATATTTATTTGGCATGAAAATATTAAAAAACTGTTACAGAGGTCTTAGAGGAGCTGCTTCAGAGTATAGACAGATCTGTTTATTAGGTGGCAACAGTACAGAAGACTATTGCTCCCAGTTGTTTACAGCATATGAAGGCTGGTGCCTCTTCTCATGAGCTCTGCAGGTCGTGTGACCCACAGCTCACCTTTGAAATAACAGTTACCCTGGTACTCAGAATCTCTTGTGCCATATAATCCTCCCTCAGTGGGATAAACTCACGTACACCTAGATGTTCAGATCTTTTTTTTCTTTTTCTTTCCCTTTGTCCTTGTAGGGGGGGAAAAAAAGGCACCCCTCATCACCACTTTTAAACTGTGATAATTTGCTGCACATGTTTAATATTTCTCTGAGTGCTTGGGGATATACCCAGCATGTTAACCAGGAGACTTTCCAAAGAATAAACAACATACACAAAAAGGAGCAATGACAATTTCATGTATAAATATTCATAAAAACACCCTTACATTCAACAACTGAGCAGCAACTGTTTGTTTTGGCTCTTTTTAAATGAATCCATTCACCTGTGTCTTCTGGCAAGATCATGTTTTAGTACTAACATGCTGTGTATGCTGAATTGCAGTAATTCAAGTTTTATCACTGATTTCACTGTCCTTGTTATTTCCCAGATGCTCAGCAAAAGAAACCCCTAGAACTGTATTTGTTTCTCCAATATAAGCAGCAACTACATTTCTTTCAGATGCTCAATCCTAACATTCCACCACGACTGTGAATATAAAGCTTCTGAGAGCCCACTGAGATGCCACATGCTTATACACCCCAAATGAATGAACACTTGCAGGTACAAAATTTACCCAGCCAGCCACAAAATAAACCTTGAAGTCACCTGGTAGTGCCATTTTTATTCTCAACCTACTATTTTATTGTACAGGCAAACCCAGCTACAGAAATTAAGACATAGTGGCACAGGCAGGCAGAGTCAGCAACGGTCCACATGATACTAGGTCTTGATGGGAATGGATGACAGTCCAAATGATTGCTACAAAAGGGAAATGGACCTTAAGAATTACCAATATAAAGACAGAAAACTATATCCCAGTACTGTATATTCCTGATGCTACAAGATGAACACACATATAAAACTTTTGTGGCAGACACTAAGCATTCTGGGATGCACCTGATTTAAGTTTGCATGCATACAAAACATGCCATATGTATATAATCTACATAATAAATTGATTGTTAAAGTGTCAAAGAGTATATAAAAAAAATCTAAGTAAATTAATCCCCTTTTATGCAGAGATAACCAAGAACTGGAAAGGCTACTGACCATATGGCAAGACGTGAGCAAGAATTGACTAAACAAAATAGAAATTACTAGCAGACTGTGTGTAACAAATGGAGAGAAGCAGTCCTGAGTTTGGCTCAAAACAGGGCAAAGAGGATGTAGTTCAGAAGAAAAAACTTTGGTACTGAGGAGAAAAGAAGGTTTTTTTCCTATTAGGTCTGAACAAACATTACTTTGTGGTTATTATTTCTAAAGAACAAGGATTACACTACAAAAAAGTAATCTGACTTGCATTTGCCATTCCCTGCCCCTTGAAAAGGGAAAGAAAGAAAAATATCACATGAAACCAGCCAGGGAGATGACAAAGCAGCCCTGACTCAGAATCAGCATTCATCTTTACAACATTGGTACCTAGAGGCAGGCAAGGAGCACCACTGCTGTTTCCCACTAACACCTGGGAATTCTGTCAGCTGCTGCTGCTTCAAACTCCCTGAAAAATGTCATCCAACAAATCCTGAATTCGTTTTACAAAATTGTAAAGGTACTTAGCCATTTAATATATAATGTTCTCATAGTCCAATACCATAGTTTGATGTTCAGTAGAGGAGAAAGGGTGGATAGTTTTTTCATTATTTTTTATTTACTTAACAAAAGCACCTATTCCGATTTTACATCTACTGAATCACCTCATCTCCACATTTAAACTACTTATAAAATTGAACATATCTAGCTAGATTAATCCTTATAAACCTATTAATGTTAATACTCATCGTCATTTGGTCCTGACATTCTTGTTCAACAGCTGACAAGAATCAGATAAATACGGCGGTTGAGTTTTGCTTTTGATAAACCCCTGATATCACATCCTGGAAAGTGTTTAAAAGAAATATCACAGCATGAAGAACAAAGCAGGAAAAAAAAAGTAGCATTTTCTCTCTTAGAAGTGCATGTCAAATGACTAGTAAAAAAGAGACGTGCCTTCTATTTTACAGGGAAGTGTAAAGGAAGGCTAAAAACCTCAAGAGGCATCTAGATCCTTTCTCCTCTGAGTAAAATAATCAAATGTGGAAAAACTAAAAAACGTGGATGAAAAGATGTGCTGCTGGTGTGTCAGGTCAGTTCCAACTCTTGTTACTGTGGTAGCTGACCTTGCATGCTTCATTACTTTGTTCCTGCACTTCCACCCCTTATCTCTAAGATAAGCTAAAATGTGCAAGGAAAAATAAACTGCGTAAGAACCAGTGCTTCAAGCTCAACTGGGTGCTCTGATGGAAAACACATCACAAGTTGAAGCCTCAGGCAGATAGCAATCTCCTAAAGGGAGAAGTAAGCATGACATTACAAGAACTCTAAGATGGCTAAAAAAAAAAAAAAAAGAAAAAACCAAAACCATGAAAAATGTACAGAGATCTATTTTAGCCATAATGTGTATACATACCCCCCAACACACCATTCTTCACCCCTACCTCAAAAAGCAATCTAGGGTTGGGAAATACAAAATGAATATTGTCTAAGTATCTTTAATTTACTCACTCAAACACATTGCAAGAATCCAATTACATACATGACCACTGTTTTCTACAGGACCCGTGCAATATTCACTGTACAAACCACATATAAACTAAACATTCATATCAGATAAGCTAGTTTGTTATTAATGACTGAAATCATAGAACACACACACAAGTATATTATGATCACTCGCTATTCCATAGCAAGATCACAGCCTTAACTCTTGGTAATAGGCTCACATCCTCCTCACACTTTGCTTTTGGTTTTTTTCACTTGTATATTCTACATATCACAGAATATCCCCTAACATACAAAGCTTTACACTTTAAAAGGAGTGATGGAACATACTGTAGCAAAACAGAAGGGAAACTATATATCTTGCTCTCGGACTTAGCTATGGAGAATAGCAATTCATGAGTGCCTTACTCCTGTAACTGTCTTAATCAGGAGCAGCATGGCAAGGCTTTAACTCCGTTCAAGTAAATCCCCTTTTCCAGCACCATAAAGTCCATACAAAACAAAACTTGTCCTTGTGTGCACTCAAACTGTGTACGTTCTTTCAAGATTCTCACCATTTTCTGGATAGAGAGGCCAAACTGTAGTTGCAATTAGACAAAATGTCAAAAGTATTGTTAATCTTCTCAGAAGAATTAGGTCTACAAAAACAAAATGAAGGCTATTCCCTATTTACAGCCACTTGGCAAAATATAAAAGAAATAAATTCAGACGAATTTTGCATTTCTGTCATCATTTGTCCCAAGATTCTTTTGCTTTGTTTGCTTCTTATATTGTCTTTGTAGGATTTGATTTGTTGGTTTACAGTAAGTTGAAACGATATCAAGACTGTTAAATTCAAAACAAAACAGGAATTCACACAGACATTTGTAAGAAACTAAGGAGTAAAAACACAATACAAATATGGGATTAAATAATATAGCAGTCTGTTACCAAGGCAATATTTGGAATCTATCCATACAGTCTCTTCCAGATTACTTTGTACCAATCTTTAATTGATGTTGCATCTGCACATGTGTAATGAAATGTAAGAGAGGCTCCAGAAACTACCAGCCTTACCAAGGAAAATTCCCTTTGAAAAAGAGCACAGCATTAGGCTGTTACCACACAGACTCCATTTAAATTAACATTTAGAAAACTGCATTTAATCAGTACTAGGCACTCATTAGAATTAGGCTTTACCAAGCAAGCATAATAGCTTTGCCATAATTACATATGTCCTGGGTTACAGAATGCAACTAACGTGTCTATGTTTGTATTTCATTATAATATTCAGTACCACAAGCACCAAGAGAATTCTATGGTAATCACTGAAGTTTTTTTAAAGTAGCATACGTTAGATATGGTTTGTCAAACAAGAAGCAGAAAACAACTGTGAATGGTAAAATGATCAAATGAAGCAAATCCAATTAATTTCACCCCAGGACTATCCAACTGCTGGGAAAGTAGAAAAGACTACACAAACCTTTCCAAGAATCTGTAGGAAATGGAAGTTTACGTCAGCTGCTCTTCAGCTAAAACAGAAACTTTCTGCATCTTACAGACATGAGGATGACTCTCCAGCAGCTGACAATACCTTGAGGGAACTATTTAAGTCATACACCTGTTTGGTCTCCTTCTGCTCAAGATAATCCACCAAGCTCCATTCTCCTGTGTTTGCATCCCTGCCTTTAGAGAATGCAGCTGCCTGTTGCATGCTACCATAGGTATGTTAGCAGAGGGCTCCTGGAGGGAGCACCAATGACATCCTAATCGCCAGCAGCTGTAAGACTTCTGGCTTCATGGGCTTTTTTTTTTTTTTCTTTCTTTCTTGTGTGTTGAACTCCTGGCTTTGCAGTCTTGAGCAGAAGACTTATTTATATCTTCAGTGAGCCCCTCTAGCACCACAGACTGGTGAGCACACAGGAAGAATTTAAAAACCCTCATGAGGAACAGATGTTATATTTTATACCTACAAGAAGGACATAAATAAATACATATAAACAAAAGAACCTAACCAAAACAAATTTTTTTCTTTATTTGGAAAGCAGCAAATTAGACAAAGAGGCATCACAGGGCTAGTAATACAAAAGCAAACTAAATAACAGCTAGCTGCCTAGGATACTGACCTGTCCTTCATACCTCCTCCATTTAAGGATGTTTTTTACTATTGATAATTAATTCTTACAACAAAATTATCAGGCACAAACAGGTGTGAAGAGGCATCAGAGCTTTCAGAAAAGGATCAATTGCTATATCTGTGCTTCCAAGTTCTCTGCTTCATTGCAGGCAAGATGTAGTGGAGAAGATCAAGCTCTCCCACACACAGACAGATACATCAAATCACACCAGAAACATGAGTCTCTTCTGGCACTGAATACAATTTATCATGGGACAGTACAGGCATGTTCCTCCTCCTTTCAAAAAAATGGTCATTGTAAAGGGTAACACATAGCTGAACTGAAGGAAAAGTGTAGCGATGGAGGATACTTGTCTTATCCACCATAAAACTTCTCCCCTTTAATCAGCTGATCATAGAGTTAAATAGAGGGCAGTGAGGTCTGAAAGGTGGCAGGAGAAAGTCTCAAACTCACAGACACAAGCCACACACCATTCAGAGCAGTATGCTCTTTGGACACAGGCCTCCATAAAAAACCCTGAAATAACAAACCTATCTAAAACTCATACTTATTTAGGAAATAGTTATCCTTACAAAAGGTTGGGGCAATGCAAACAAAGCTTCGTGGAGATACATTTTTTAAGTGCAAAAATTAAAACAAGCATCAACAGGAATACAAAGGTAGTTCAGAAAAAAACAACCCATAAGGTAAGGGGTGGGAATGATAGAGGGGAAACAAGTCTCTGAAGACAGCAGGAGACAGAACATTATCTTAGCACCAAAGGCAACTATGTGGATGGAGAAGAGGGAAGACTTTTTAAAAGCAAAATATAGAGAGTAGATTAACTTAGGTATTATTACCATGGATAGCATGGAAGTAAATCCCAGAAGTGAAATGGAAGACAGGAAATGGTGAAATCTACTAATCTTTTCATCTGTGTTGAGTATAACCCTGTTTCCATTGAAAAGCAGTGGAAAAATTTCCATTAACCTCAACAGAAGGGAGAGTGGAGGAGGAGAGGAAGGCTTTAAAAACTAACTGAATACAAGAAGAAAGAGTGAAGGGCCTGACTGGATTCAGTCTCAAGCAGTGAGCAAACCAAAAGCCACTGCAAGACACTTATCTAGGAGAGCATCCATATTTTCTGAAGAAAGCTGAAACTCAAACATCTTTGCTACATAAGCACTTCTTTTATTCCCACAGATCTAATTTCTGTAGAATATTAAACTCCTTTCTGATGTCTATTGAACAATCCAATGCTTTTGCTGTTCAAATAAAAAAAGAATAAAAAATGTTAGCGAAAGTAATAGAGAGGGGTACCACCTATTTTTCCCCTCAACTGAAAGATTTTCGTAGCGCCACATGAAAGCAACTATTTTAACATCACCTGATGATTATCTATTTGCCTGTCATCTACTTTCTGCATTATACAATGGCACTTAGGAAATGTAAAATGCAATGTAAATGCTTAAGTACAAAGAACACTTTTATCTCATACGGCACTACACTTACTCGATAAACTTGTTTTCCAATAAACAGTATGGTTTTATTTTCAAAATTCAGGCAAGTCTTGTCTTTCACTCCAAAGTCAGACACTCTGAATTTTTCATTCCTGAACTTGAAATCCACTGTAAACAGAAAAGTTCCTTTTAGGAACACAATGCATTTTTAAAGCTTATTCTAACTCCTGAGAACTAGGACTAAATATTGAGCAGCATGGCAAAATGTCATGCCAAGCATGAGCATTCTTTCCCCAGTTGTATTTGTTGACTGCAACAGATTCTCCCAAAAGCTTCATAATCCACAACAGATGAAATACAAAATGTCCCAATAGGGATGTATTTCCTCTGAATAGCTCCTTTCCTGGCAATTAGTGTTGTGTCTGGGAAATGAAGAGTGTCAGGCTGGGGAAAAAGTAGTCTTTCCAGTGTAAACCATAGTTGAGAGAATGATTGAATAAATTTTAGGGATCTTCCTACGCTGCCGGTTTCTTTGGGAGCATGCAGGAAGAACACCTGGTACACAGCAGCTCTCATGGGTAAATTAATGTAGGGGTTTCCCAGGAAAATAGTCACATTTTGTGAATTCAAGTCATTTTCCTTCCTCAAAAGAAAAAAAAGAAATTGCTGACAAAATGCAACACTTCTGCACTGTTTTGTTTTTGATATCAAGTTTGTTGTGCTCTTCAATATATACTATATAGTCCTACTATTTTCTCTTAGTGTTCAACAGTTTATACTCTTCCCATTTAATCCTGGGGATACAGCATTTCCTTCATCATCTGCTGAAGAGGAGAGAAAAGATTCTTCTCAATCCCACTCTTAGATTTTATGGATGCCTTTAATATCTAATAAAGACTGCCACACCACAGCCTTAGAGCTCAATACAGGAAAATACTGAAGCCCACTTAGAGCAACACTGCAAGACAGTAATAGGATAAAAAGTGGGAGTTTTCTTCCCAATGCTCAAATGCTAACTCAGAATGATTTTCCCCCTTCCTTCCAATACACTATGCAGGAAAATTATCTTACTGATTGGAATCATTAACATTAACATTGCGACCACATACATAACTTCATGAATAATATAAATAGGAATCTGTTAACAAACTATACCTACTTAGAAAGAAAGGTGTCATATACTTTTTTGAAGAACTGTGTTTTACAAGCTAATACACACAGGCTGAATTAACTTGCAGCTCTCAGGCTAAAATTTCTTTCTGCAAAATGCTCTACTACACTTCTTTGTAAGCATTAAGTTACTTAAATTGAAATTAAATTACTTAAACTAAAAGTGGTACTTGTTCAAACCTAGCTTGTCTATAAACAGATACTGGATTCTGCTGAACAACTCTTAATGTGTGCAGCTCATAACTGCTTACTGCATAGTGCAAAGCAATTGTTCTGAAAGTGCAGCCCAGAGATCACCTGCAGCTTGCAAAGCCTTTGGACACCCAGCCCTTAAAGCAGGCTTTAAATAGTTTCATCTACATGAAGATAAAGGTTCACTGACCTGCAGGTGAATCTTGTGATGTAGCCCATACTCTGATTAATACCAGTGTCAACAAAACTCCTGGTTTAACAGGACAGTGCTTGATCCCTGACTTAACCACTGAACTGTTCACCTGCAATATGCAGTTGATGGCTGATGTGGCCCAGGGTACACTGCAAATCACACAGAATTGCTTCTTGTTGCCAGAGCTGTGAAACTGCTGAGTGACTTTGCTACAAAAATGCTGATAAAACACCTTCTTCCTTGGAAATTCAGGATTTGCCAAACATTTGGGGGAAACACACCTGTCTAGGAGCATCCTTGTGAAACCCTAAGTCAGACTGTCCAGCTCATGAGCTCTGCTCCCTGTTAACTCTTGTAATGTCCTTCTGAAAAACACAGGTGGAAGTGGGAAAAATAGTGTATTGTGGTTAGAATTTCTGCCACAAACATATTCAGACTAAAACTACACTAAATGAAAAGCTTCATACACCTTATGCAGGAGAACATAGAAGAATAAATGGAATTCTCCTTTCCTTTTTCAGGAAACTTCTGTGGACAAGTGTCACCTAGAAAGTCTGATGCTTTACAATGGTATTCTCCGATTCCTGTAATTTTTTCATACTTGCCTGGATTTTGGCATCCTTTCACTAACTCTTAAGTCATTCCATTAAGTAGCATGGAAATATTCAAGGAATAAAAGATAACTCTCTATATTGGCAAGGGTTAAAGGAATCCATCACTGACTGTCACTGAGAAGTACCATGCAAAGATTTACATGACTGAAACCTAATTTTAGGCACTGAAAAACAGTTACACTTCTAAAAACGTAAGTTGCAGCTGCACTTATTATTCCAAGTAGCTCTGCTAAAGTTTTCTCATGGGTCTACCTATTCACATCTCATTTCTGACAAGATTGAAATGTTAGCATTCTCTCAGACACTGCAGCACACCATTTTTGTTTTCCTAGATTGTCAGCATTATAAAGTAAGTAAAGGAAGAGGGGGAAAAAAACCCACATAGTTTTGTGGAGTTACAGCCTTGGATGGTCTCTCAGAAGAACCTGGCTGCTCAGGCTGCCTAGGATTCTGGCAGCATCTGAACAGTATTGAATCGCTTCTCAAGTTCTTTGGGCTTTAGCACAAATGTAGATCCCTCTAATGCCCTTTCTGGAGATACAGAGCATGTACTCAAGTTGTCTGGTCCCTTCATATAATTTCTGGCTCTCCCATGTTCCCCCAACAGCAACTGCAGCCTTCTCAGAGCCTCAAACTGGGAGCCCTGAAAGTTGTTTCCTTCTTCAGAGACTGCAGAGAGAGATGCTCAGAGGAAGTCATAAACCCTTCTCAAAGAAGGATCACAGTCTACTTCCTGAAGAGGTGCAAGCAATACACAAATCATAGAAGAACAACTAAAACCTCCCTCACATCCCACCTGTGATTTCACTCT
>NW_008678803.1:31151-36021 GCF_000695815.1 Acanthisitta chloris
TTGGCAAAATCTGAATCCCAGGACCTACTTTGTAAAGTTTATTGTTGTTCCTGATGATAAAGAGCTGTTATTAAGAAAAAACCTTGTACTTTTATGAAATTCCAGCTCCTTTATGCACTTTCCAGTGGCTTCAGCTCTCTCATGGTGACTTTTTACTGAATTGAATTCAAAATCCAAATCCTTTGAGCCAGAGTTTACTAATTATTTTTAAAGAATCCCAGGACCTACTTTGTAAAGTTTATTGTTGTTCCTGATGATAAAGAGCTGTTATTAAGAAAAAACCTTGTACTTTTATGAAATTCCAGCTCCTTTATGCACTTTCCAGTGGCTTCAGCTCTCTCATGGTGACTTTTTACTGAATTGAATTCAAAATCCAAATCCTTTGAGCCAGAGTTTACTAATTATTTTTAAACACTTACATTTGAAAATACGATATTCCAAGGTAATGAACTGTATTCTCTGTCATTCACCTCCTGCCAGAGCTTTCCCACAGATCCCTGTTAAGTCAACCTGCAATCTCAATCTAGCAGAAGTTAACAATCAAACACACTACATTTTATTTCCTAATAAAAACCCATGGATTATTTATTAGCAGCAGTCACCCACTGTTATGTAATAACACAACAATTACTTGGTTTTGGCACAGCCGAATTGTTGCAGAATGTACTATTGACTACTTAATCACAGTTTAGAAGAGTTTACTTTCACTGTAGTCTTCTTTACAGTAAACAATGTACAAATGTTGCACTAAATTAACATTCAAAAATATTACTACTGCTCATAAACAGGGAATGAGAGAAATTACGGTAAACTACTCAAGACCCCGCAGCGGCACAAGGCAGAGTGATGAATGGAACTTCAGAATCCCTGGTTTTAGTTAATTCACACAATTATTCTCCTTCATCTGGAAAAAGTATCTTTTGTTGTCTGCTGCACAAATGTCTAGAATCAATCTGGATTTTCCACAGCTGAATAGTACATAGCTTCAATATCTCCTGTTGAGGTATTTTTTTGTGTGCTTCACAGTCACCAGCAAACTGATGTGATGAAATCCAAATAGACATAAGCCAGAAACAAAGTGGCTCCTTTCTGTTTCTTACACTTAGAATAAATGTTCTTCTTTTGCAATCAAAGCTTAAACCTGCTTGAGAATAATAATGGACAAAAGCATTCCAAAGACAAACACTCTGTTTCCCAGAGTATATGCAGTATTCACATTACACAGCCAAGGCAGAGTACCGTGGACAATGACCAGGAAATCAAGGTAAGGTGAAACAGTTTGGCAGAAGTCACAGACCTTAGTCACCTACCCAACTAACGACATATGGGAACAATCTATAGGTACCAAATGAAGGTCAGATTAGAAAAGGAAAGTTGGAAGAGAACAAAGTTGCAGCTTTAGGCTTGTACCATCCTCCTAAAAATAGAAAATGAGAGAAAGTATAAGATGCCTGAAGGAGACAACAACAGGCAAGTAATCAAACCTGGCACCACTGGCAGAGTGGAGACAGGAGTTGGCACCTCTCATTTAATAAACCAGATGGAGAAGGATTTTCACCACTTAGCTCTACCCTGCAGGCAAGACCAAAGGATTAGTATTTGATGCAACAGGATGGACACAATAAGAGAGGCTCAGGTGACTGATTGGGTTTGAAGGGGAAAACAAATCTGGAGAAAAGGATTAAAGTAATTGAAATGGTTACACTTATGAGGTACAAGACATTACTTCTACAGGGAAGAGCCCATTATTACTGTTGGCCATCAACATCAGGCTACATCTACAAAACAATTCTAAACAACAACTCTGGAATAATTGGCTCTGACTTCTAAAAAAACACAATTCAAAATGTCTATGCCATAAATAAGGGGTTTCCTCATACAAACAGGCCTAGTTAATCACACTTTATGTCTAGCATACATCATAGTAGAGCTAACGCAGCAGGATGAGGCCATCCCTACATGAAGACAACATTTAATGAAATAACACAGAAATACCCTACCATATGGACAAGTCACAAGTGAGACTGTGGGAAGTGGAAGAAAGAGAAAGAACAAGAGGCCCCTTACCCCCTGAAAAACAGTGCAAGCACTGTTGTAAAAAGAAACCATAATGTTGGAATAAACCATACACATTTGATCACGTGTCTAAGCAAACAAAGCAAAACAAAATGTGGAATTAGCATTTCCAAATCCCCTGCACACCTGGCATGTAAACCTGAGAGACTGTGGATATCAAGAGCTGACCAGCACCTTAAATATACTTTGAGAATGGCACCTATATTTGGTTGCCTGTTTACTTTATATGACACAAGTAAAATGTTACATATATAAATAAAACATATTTTTGTATGCATGAGACAGATTGTGAAGCACACAAATCCAGAGTCCCTACATAAACCTGTATCCACTTTTGGAAATAAACAAAAGAATACTTCAGATATTTTAGGGCAAATGTATGTTTTGCAAATACAACTTCATTATATATAAGCTGAAATGGTTT
The DNA here is from genome assembly GCF_000695815.1 of Acanthisitta chloris. NCBI lineage: Eukaryota > Metazoa > Chordata > Aves > Passeriformes > Acanthisittidae > Acanthisitta > Acanthisitta chloris. Next base: position 33,652 of record NW_008678803.1, read on the forward strand.
TGGAATATGCAGATAAATTTCAGTACCATCATCAGATTAAGAACAATACCAAATAGATTCAGAGAAAGTATCTCGAGTAATACAGGAACTGGAAACAATATTCAGGGGGAAATAAAAACTGGAAAACCAATTATAAGATATGAAAATAATAAAATTTGATAGGCAGGTGCATCTATACAGTAGACTTCCGTACAATCTGTTTCAGTGTTGCCTAGACCAAAATAAAAAAAGTAAGTTGCTGTGTAACTTGAAATTAATGGAATTAATCCTAGAATACATCGAGAAACAGAGACTTTACTCTCTCTCTTTTTTTGTCTTTAACAAAAAAAGGAGAATATTAGACTAGGACACCCTAAACACCAATTCTGTACTATTCTGGCACAATTCTGGTAGCAATTAATGTTTTCAAGTTGTCCAGATCCACGTACTCTTATACTCTGGATATGAACACTCCAGATAAAGTCCTCAGTGCTGCACTTACACAAAAAAAAGCCATGGAGAATTACAGATAAATAAAATAACATTCCACATACTTCTCAGATCTTATCAGCAGTTGAAAATAAATACACACATTGTGAAAATAATTCATTGGCACTGTATCACTTGGATTCCTCTCTGTAATCTTTATCTGCCTTGTTGTCAGGCTTTCCTTCAATCCTCTACATTTATGGTCACCACATACTAGTGAGACACTTGTCAGTATAATCAAGAAAACTGATTATTGCAAGAAAATTAAAACAAACTGCAATTGATCAATCAGGGCACTACAATCATGTCAGAGGGTTCTGATCTTGCTAACAGGGCTTTCATGGGCACAACAACTCATGCAGATTCAGAAGGGTTTGGCTTCATGGAAGAAAGACGGAGCTGATTAGGGAGAAACAGGAAATGACAGAAAACTGCTGAGGTTCCCAGTGCTCAACCCACAGCAAGCACAGCTGTAAGTCCTTAAAGATCAGTACAAGAAACCCAAGACTTGCCAGTATTATACACTCAACATCTTTATATACATGAACCAATAACGAAAAGGTGAAATAAAACTGTTCCTTTAAATTTTACTAACTCTGGAACATTACCAAACCTAATCAGTGTGTGCTCGAGGTACCCAGACAAGATCAGAGTTAACCATGATATGGGTGGCCATGGAGCCACCAACAAAATGTATGACTCAGTAGAGCTAGAAGAGTGACTGGGCCAGAAGAGAAGAAAAAAACCCCATTTGAATACTACATTGATAAAGGTTTGCCTTGGGAAGATATTGGCGAGGAAGCTAGGATTTCAATAGGGCCCTTATCCTCACAGCATCTTTCTGGATAACAGAGTCAATCAACAAAGATTTTATGAGCCCTGCACCTTCCTCTACCAAAGTTATAGGACACTGCTTATATTACTAGACACTAAATGGGTGAAACTCTTCACAATTACAGGAACATATTCCTGAACAGGAGTAGTCAAAACTAGGAGGAGGTACAGAAAACTCCTGTTGGTCTCGTCAGCATTTTACTGACTTTGTAAGAAAACAAATATCCTAGGTGTATTAAATTACCCAGAGGTTTCAGATGTCACATCAAGCCCTGTCTATGGGGGAAAAATACCCAACAAACAAATACCAGAGTTATGCATTTCAAAGCAAAAAGATGCAAAAAGTTTGGCAAAAGCCAAAGAAAGACTGGGACTGAAGAAACACCATCTACAATTTTCTCACTTTTATGAATTACCTGAAATCTGACTCCTTAATCACTGCATAAATAGCAAGAACCCAATCATCTCCTAAAACACAGGCTCCATTTCTTCGAACAACATTGAAGTTTTCTTGCTGACAGTTAGGATTTGCCCAAAACTGAGCACAAAGACTACACTGCAGAATTCAGTCTGGCATGTAGGCCTTAAGGGAACATAGGAAGCAAAGTAAAAATTAACAAATTGTCAGTCAACAACATATACAGACGTCTTGGAGGAAAAGCCTCTAAGTGCAGGGCAAGCAAATAAATCCCACAGCGCACCACCAATTTGTACCTCTGAGGGCAGCAAGACAACATGCACAGCCCTATAAAACATGACTAGAATCTTTCCACAAGCTCCCCAGAGATTTATAAAACATGCTCTGCTCTTATTTCCTCTTGTTACACCACAAACAAGGGGTTTATCCTTGTTTCTTGTTCCCATAGTAGAACAGGAGACAATACTCCTGTATCCTATTGCCACAGGGTATTGCTTTAGGACAGTCTCTCATTGAGATGTTTCCTATGATCAATTCTTGTTTCTATACTAATCCCTTAAGTGAAAAATGCACACAAATAATGAATGGCATTTCCTGACTTCTTCAATTGTGTTACAGCACTGCTGTTGAATCTCTACAATTATCACCCA
>NW_008678803.1:36048-71801 GCF_000695815.1 Acanthisitta chloris
CCCCAAGCCTGTGCAAAGCAGACAGAAGATGCTGCCTACTCAGAAAGAGACTATTTTTATAAAAATTCTGCCATCTTAAAAGCAAGCATGCAGGATATCAAGCAGGGGAGAGTTGGGTTCATCAGTTTTCCAATTCCCTTACAGATCAATTCTAAACTACCTTGACCACAACTGCATTCTCCTCCACACAGAATGGAAATAACTCTTCAACACTCACTTTCACCCCTTCACCCTGTGTGCATAAAACTCACATGCTAGGGAGGAAAAAACCATTTAGAAACACACGGCCATAATAAGTACAGGCACTTTCTCACTGAAAGATGGTAAAAAGCAAAGAAAGTTTCTCAAGCCAATCAATTAAGGCATCAGATCAACACATAGTATAGGTAAACTCTTTATTTTCAGTACTTCCAGCAAGAGCCAGCTCCCTGGAAGCAGGAGTGGTAGCACAACTTATGCATCAAGACCAAACATAGCATAGCAAGCAGTCAAGGAATATTCCAGATACCAGCTTAGCACTGTCACATGAAGTGGAAAAAAAAGAGGTAAAAATAGGAGATTTTTTCACTCAAGGAATATAGAAACCGTTCACTTTTACACTCAGAAAAATGTCTTGTGCCCCAGACATCATCTGAAAAACACTATTTCTGGAAACATAACCCAGTAATTTTCTCCTTTCAAAACATATCTTTCTCAGTGCTTTTTCTTGACAAAAGGCAGTTTGATTCAGCCATTTTTATCAAATAGTTTTCAATAATAATAATAAAGTTTGATTTAATGTACACATCAGCATCAAGAAGACCTACTTGGCTGACATGCAGTGAATATCCCTAAGTTTGCCTTCTCCCTGTCCTGCAGTCCCGCTTGGAATTGCCATTTGATAATCAAGAGCCACAACCTGCTCTGATGAATCAAATCTTTGCATCACAGAGGGCACATCTCTGGCCACTAGAATAAAAATTACACCATAAACAGTTTAAATTATTATGCAGATGATGTGACTTTCTTATCTCGTATGGTATGTCCATATTAGCTTTTTAGTTTGAATAAAGAATGTGAATCTCCCAAAATCCTTGGCTGCCCACTCACAGAAGAGTCTCTGAGCACAAGTGTCAGATTCCTTACTGATGAAACTAACCCAGAAGATGTGCTCAATAAGTGCATCTAGCATGGCACAACATATGCTTAGTCTCAGCTGTTGCATGGAAACCTTTAATGCAGCTTTTTTTTTCCCTTTAATTCAGATGAATCCTCTAAATCAGATGAAAAAACTCCATTGCAGCACAAGGATTTTTGTTTTGAAAGATGTAAAAATGATTTGCAATTAGAAGAGGAAAAAGTTTGGATAACCAGTAAAATATTTTCCTTAATCCCAAGAGAAGAAGACACAAGATTATTTCATGAGCCAAAAAACAAGGAAGCAGGTTTATAGATGGGTTGAAATACATCCCACCCCTGCACACTTAAGAACCCAACTTTGCTTAGTTAGAAGCAAAGAAAACAATTGAGAGGACTGAACAGAACTGTAGGAAATTAACTCGCATACCACATGTGCTAACAGGCTAAAAGACACAGTAACTACAAGTTCCTAAATTGGTGTAGCACTTGGAGAGAGGGACCAAAATTCAAATGGATCCAGAGCACTGACAGCTTGTGCTCACCAAGCCTGTACATGCAATGGAGATTGCATGTCAGCTTCTCTCCAGTTATGCATCCTGCAAACATCAGCCAGGCTGGCCCCTGAGTATGTCCAGATATGCCACTGAGGCTGCACAGCTTCAGCAGCCCAGAAAATCTGTAGTCACCACAGTGCTACAGGCAGATCAGAAAAAAGGTGTGTACAAGTGTTGAGTGAAAAGAGGGAAGTGAAGTAAAAACTTACAAAAGCTATTTATCAAAAACTTCTACTTCATTTTGTACATATAAACCAATTTCATTCTTTTCCTTTCAATGGGCAGACAGCGAAGAATCTTAGTCAAATGCCTGAGGAAAGCTGCGTTTTTTCAGTTGAGCAGTAATCTGGATGACCAGTCCCATGCTACAACAGGCAGTGTTACTGAATGTGCTGGTTTAAGCTGAAGTAGAGTTAACTTTCTTCATAGAGGCTAGTATGAGGCTATGTTTGGGTTTTGTGCTGAACACAGAGGTGATAATGCAGAGATGTTTTTGTTATTGCTGAGCAGAGCTTACATAGAGTCAAGGCCTTTGCTGCGATCCGTACTGCCACACTGGCAAGGAAGTTGGGGGTGCATGGGAGATTGGGAGGAGACACAGCTGGGACAGGTGACCCAAACTGACCAAAGGGATATTCCATACCATATGACATCATGCTCAGTATATAAGGTGGGAGGAAGAAGGAGGAAGGGGGGACATCTGGAGTGATGGCGTCTGTCTTCCCAAGGAACCGTTACGTGTGATGGGCCCTGCTCTCCTGGAGATGGCTGAACACCTCCTGTCTTCAGGAAGCAGTGAATTAATTCCTTGTTTTGCTATGCTTGTGTGTGCAGCTTTTGCTTTCTCTATTAAACTGTCTTTACCTCAACCCATGAGTTTTTGTAGCTTTTACCCTTCTAATTTGCTCCCCCATCCCATTGGTGGGGGAGTGAGTGAGAGGCTGCGTGGCTCTTGGCTGCTGCTGGGGTTAAACCACGACACTGAAGAAAAGTGATGACAAAACTATCTCCTATTTTGTGCTCCCATAGCCTCACTTATTCACAGCAATTGTTCTGTTTATGAAACAATCAAAGTGAAAGAAGATAGTAAAAATGAAGTGTTCAGCTGTAAGGCTCCTGAAATTACTTTAGCTTGCAGGCTAAGTTTTAGAAATTTACACAAAGGTAAAGATTTTATTGGCTGAAAATAACGTCTGGTGGTTCAGGCCATTCAATGCGCAGCTTTCTAGGACAAAGTGACCTGTCTCAACTACATGACTCACAACCTACAATACATGAAGGCAAGTACAAACCTGCTTAGCTAGACCACATGCACATAGAGCAACAGAGATGCTCAGGGACCTGACCTACAGCTCATGAGCAGGCTGGGCTCACATCATGTCATGTTGAGCCCCCTATTAACAGCAAGCTGCTCTCATGCTCACACACAATTCCTAGCCAGTGCTTACCAGCACTGAAATACAAACCCACATGGACTCGGCACTACTTCCCCTCTATGGACAGCAAAACGGGTCAAAGAAGAAAGACTCCTAAGATGGTAGCAAAAAGTTAGGTATAGTGGCATTCATTGTGGAAGGAGGGGCAGAACAGGATGGAAAGGAGCCTTCAGGGCTCATAACACAATCAGGCAATACAGGTTCAAAGATGGAACATCCATTTTAAAGGCCAGATATATCTTTGCTATTAAAAACCAAAACAAACACCACCACCATCACCCCTCTAAAAAAAGCAAAAGAAATCCTATTAAAACTACTGTACCACCCCAGATTTCAGAAAACATGGCAGAACAAGCAGTGGAAATTCAATGTGTCTGCCACTATGATGTGAACAAGCCCATACTTTCCTTAAACATAGAGTTTTAGGGAATGGTGGAAGATCTCCTTAGCAAGCAACATTCATGTGTGGAACAAAGGCAGCAGATCAAGCATTAGGAAGAGGTGATGTGGTAAAAAGTAACTGTGCTAGCACCTGAGAGCTGAAAAATACACTAACTCACATACATTGCCAGTAACATTGAGAAGGGGACAAACTGCCTACAAAGCATTGAGGAATACAAGGGAAAACAATGTATATATGAAAAGGTATACATGACTACACGTGGTAGGATAAAACAGGTTACAAAAGAGGGAAATTAAGATAATGGAAAAGCAACAGTTTTGAAATTCACATGCATTCCATGAAATGATACACCAGCCCTGGCATGCCTGCACTTAATCGCATCATGTTCATTGACTTGGGCTATCTGTACAACTTCTGCCATAAGTCTTGAGTTGCACTGAGCCAATTATGAATTCAGCTTTCATCCAGACACAGCTTTTGATTAGTCACTAGAGCTTCACAACCAGACATTTTGCTTTGGCCACCTGTATCCTGAAAAAGGGGAGAGAAGGGGAAGGAAAATACTTGCTTCGGATAAGTATAAGATGCTGAATTTAGCCCAAAAAAGAGAAGAACTTGACCAAGTATGTGTCCTTGTTAACAATCTCCAGACTCTGTCAAAGTACTACTTGGTCTGTTTTGGCCCTGTAATATGTTCCCTGTTGAATTTCTTATGTACTGGAGAGATTGTTCTGCAGCATTAAAAATATAATAATTGGGCTCTTGGCATTTATCTCTGAGGATTCTTGGGAAATTTCTTTCTGAGTTCTCAAAAAACACTCAATTTTCCTTCTTTCTAGAGCTCTTAAAGGAGTTTTTATTATGAGACACAGTGTTACAATTTTATCTAATCTGTGGTTCTTAAAGAACAGAAGGATTTACTTAAAGTTTTAGATTCATAGGAGTGCATTCACCACAGGATGAATGCTGGACCATTTCAAAGCCTAAAGGATATCTTTTTATTTACAAAATGTTTCAAAAATGTACAGCTAGGAAGCAAAAAACCCAGAATTACAGCTAGCTTGTTACAAACACATTTTTAACCATGCCTAATTTTCACTGTATAAACATCCACTGCAAACTGGGAACACTCATCAGTTTACTGTATATAACAGTAAATGGATCTATTACTTTAACCTGTACAAAATCATTGATTTCAGCACAGTCAAGCTATTAAAGCAAGAAAAAGTAAGTAACCATATTTCTCCAAAAGGCCAAATAGTATGCATACTATTGAGTGATTACAATAATACATGTTATTTGAGAAGGTTCATTAAAAATAGTTCCGTTACTCTTAACTCCTTATATCCATGTTCAAACATTTCACCATCCAATTGCCAGTGCTTCAGAAAACTGTTACTGGAAAAAGGAGCCTACAACAAAAATGGAGAGAGAATTTTTACAAGGGCCTGTGGTGATATGACAGAGGGGAAGGGCTTCAGACTTAAAGAAGGTGGGTTTAGATTAGATATTAGGAACAAATGCTTCATTGTGAGGGTGATGAGGCACTGGAACAGGCTGCCCAGAGAAGTTGTGGATGTCCCATCCCTGGAGGTGTTTAAGGCCAGGTTGGATGCAGCTTTGGGCAGCCTGGTCTAGTGGAACGTGTCCCTCCCACCCTCCCAAGGGTTTAAACTAGATGATCTTTGAGATCCCCTATGATCCGAGACATCCTCAAAAAAAAGTCAAAAACAAATCAAACAAACAAACCAAAGCAAAAACCCAAAACCAAAACTGAAAACACAAACACAAAATAAAACAAAACACAAACAAAACCAAAACAAAACAAAACCCACACCATTCAGGGGAAAGCAGGGAAAATTACCTACTAATTACATGACTTTCTTCTAACTAAAAAATCCCCACTCTCACATGTTACCTATAAAGTAGCAAGAGAGTAACTTACTTCTAACACAATGTGTAGACAATGCCACAAGACACAACTGCCACATAACATTGCAATACCAACCATATAACTACTGTCATCTCTTCATAGGCAAAGAAAGATGCAGTTACTAATTTTATTTCCTATTCACTTAGTAATGTTGTCCTAAATAAATGAATTCACTCCTTGAAATTCAACAACAAATACTTCAAGCCTTTAATTGTTACCAGTGAGTGTGATGAACCCCAATATAAACACAACACTGAGATTTCCCAAGTATAATCAAGTCCATCCCTTCTTGCCCTCATTCAGAGTTGGGATGCCTGAGTCCCCAGGGCATTTTACTCACTCCATTGCTATGCTACCATACCTTAAAGAAAAATAAACTGTCCACATAATCCCTGGTCAAAGATTCCCTTCACACTTTTTGTCTTTGACAAGGTGGCAGCCACTTGCCATCTCAGGAACAAGGAACAGCCTCCAAGCTTCCAGCAAGAGAACAGGGATTTAATTCATGTTGTGATTTTACCAATTCAGTCTTGTCAGTAAGCTTCAATAATCAGTCCTAATAAGCCTAAAATGTTAATCTACTAGAAAGTACCTAGTTTTAACCTGTCATTACTCACATTGCAAGATCACCTAGAAATCACACCACAGTGGCTTACTTTGTTCTAGCAAATAAAGTAAGTAAATAACAATAAGCAGCCCCTATCCAAAAGGGGTTGAAATACCCAACAACAACCAAATGAACCTTGAACAAACAAATAAATAAACAAAACCCAGAAAAACATCCACCAAAGCCAATACAGTTTAGCGAAAATTGTGAAGTTTCACCTTTCACTTACGTGATGAAAGGGGGATAGTGCAGTATAAGAAGGAGGATACCTTCTTTTAAGATGATTCCAGGATGTTTTTGAAAACTGTCACCATCCCATTGTAATTTATTTGTATTATTGGTGCACATGTAAACACAGAGACCAAAGAAGTAAAGGCTCTGGTCATGAAAACAGCAGCATACGAATTGCAAGAATACAAGACTTAGTTTCACAACATTTGGAAGCCTTTTATTGCCTTTTTACCTTTCATCTCTCACTCTTCTAACACACTACTCCCTGCAGCAATGCAGTATTTCCCATCAGTCAATCTAATAGGCAAGTGACTTGAACAAACAATGCCCCAGACACTGACTGATAAGGAGTACCACATCCAGCACAAGGTCCAGCCAGCGCAGCGCACTGGTAGGACAGACAAGGAGACACATAGCTGGTGATTAAGAGAAAACATGGGAAAAGGTATGGGGATAAGAAAATCCATCTTGCCTACAGTGATGCCTATTTGATAAAAACAAGACAAACAGATCTAGTCAACCATGAAGTAACATAAGTGATGGACTGGACCTGAACACCTTCTGTATTATAGGAAAAAATAGATTAACCTATCCCTTTCACAGCCAAAAACCCAGTAAGCGAAGGTAAATGAAGAAAGCACAGGAAGTACACTTAGTGAAAAAATGCTTTCTGGCAGCATCTAAATTTGAAATTGCTTTTGGGAATGACACCTCAGCTCCCAGCCTCAATTAAGTATTCAATACTTCTAAACAAACATGCATTTGGCATCTACTTCTTCTCTCTTTTCATTCAATTTTGAAATAGCTGCAATGCCAGTACCCAGACCTAATAAACAGGCCTCAGCCTGCACCTCTGTTCTTCATCTCTAAATTTTCCATTACATGCTAAATGCGCTTTCATAAATGGTCTGGCAAACAGAAGATACAAAGAGTGACTTTCAAATGAACACCTCTGCACTGCACCATAACTAAGGACAGGACAGATAATCTTCTGGTTTCCATATAATCAACACATTATAGATTGCAATATTCTTTGGTGATCCAAAAAAGGTTATTTTTAAACCATATCATTTTTCATAAAACTTTTCTTGAAACATATTCTACAATCTGTACATTACTATGAACTTTATTAGAAAATTATAACTATTAGAAAATACATCATCAAAATCACATTTGTAGGACACTAAGGAAAACATTAGTAATAGTTTGGATAGTATCTGAATTCAAGTGCTTTATTTTTGAGAAAGCATTTTAAACAGGTAATGTTGGCTTCCTTAGGGGAATATGGAGCATTTTCATGGTTTAACCCTAGTTGTCCACTAAGTACCATGCAGCTGCTTGCTCACTATCCCCCAGGTGGGTGGGAAGGAGACTCAGAAAAAGAAATACAAAAACTCATGGGTTGAGGTAAGAACAGTTAAATAGTTGGGAAAAAAAGGTAAAATATTATAACAATAATGATAATTGTAATTAAAAAACCCCAAACCAGTAACAAATAAATAAAACTCAAGAAAAACAAGCAATGCACAATGCAATTGCTCACCAACCCGCTGACTGATGCCCATCCCATCCCTGAGCAGTGGTCAGCCCCTTTCAGCCAACTCCTCCCAGCTTTCATACTAAACATGACATCCTATGGTATGGAATATCCCTGTTTGGGTCAGCTGTCCTGACTCTGCTTCTTCCCAGCTTCTTGTACAGCTCCTCACTGGCAGAGCATGAGACAGTGGAAAGACCTTGACTTAGGGTAAGCACTACTTAGCAACACCCAAACCATCAGTGTATTATCAACATTATTCTCATGCTGAATCCAAAACACAGCACTATACCAGCTACTAAGAAGAAAATAAACTCTATCCCAGCCGAAACCAGGACAAGCATATAAAAATGCTACCAAGAAACAATACTGGCAGCAGAGCTGCCCTCTGCATGTGTTCCAGTACAGTTAGGTGGCATTACTATTTATCAGACTCCCTGAAGCATTACAAATGGTGAAGCTTGCACACTTCTCATGCTGCTGAGATGTCACCACTCATGTTCTCCATGAAATAGTGGAATCAAGCATGCCTCCAAGTGCCTGACCCAGTCACTTCCCAGTTCCAGCCTCAAGAAAAACCCAAAGCCATATCACCTCTCCCACCTACCAGCCTAGACTTCTGCAGAAAGGAGCAGAGATAAAAAAGAAGCCATGGTGTTATCTAAACCGAACACAATTCCAGTTTATGATGTGGCACACAGTCAAGGTCAGGTTAGCTACTGCCAATGACTCCACTGTGGGTAAGGAGTTACTGGGCAACTGGAGGAGGAATAAATGATCTGAATTGCTCTTAATGCGTACTTGCCAAAGAAAGAACAATGTTACAAAATACAGCACCTCTTGTATAAACTGCGTGCATAAGTGCATAACACCATGCTCTCTTATGTAAGTGGTTTTTTAAAAACTGCTCCACAATTTAAAGAGTCAAGCTTTGTGTCCGTCATCACTTAAAGTCCCTGACAACCCTGCTCAGGCTGCAGCTCAGGTACAGAAAGGTGGGCAAGGAGATGAGTCTGTCCTGTCTGCAGTCCTCAGTCCAGTTCTGCTCTCTGAGCCTGCCTGACCAGGGCTCTCATCACAGCCAACAGAGTACTACATTGCAGGCATTAAACTCACCAATAACTGTAATGTTTAAAAAATACTAAGTTAAAAGATGGTGTGAATCTGACACCCTTTTACTTTACAGCTGTAGTCTTCTCCATTTCCTCTGTATGCCTCAACTAGCCTTTTTCACAATAGATGCGTAAGCTTTCAGAGTTGGAAAAAATTCCCAGATAAAATAAGGAATTCTGTTTCCATCCAGAAAATTAAAAAATACAATTTCAGGCATATTACACTATATGTGATAAATAAGTAATGTACTAAGACATCTAAAACTGCTAATTTTTTTTACAAAATCATTATTTACACATACCTTACTTAAAAAGCAGTGTGAGAATTACAAACTTACTGATAAAGTGTTCTAAATAATTATGGTCAAAGTAGATTACTCCTTCATCCAGTACAAGTCAGTCTCATGATAGGAAAATGACCAATACATTAAGAACTGTACACTAGCACTGTAGTTAAACATACAGAATGACCAGTTCACACCAACACTGACAGTCCGGTACATGTTGTCACCAAAGGCATTTGGTTTTGGTTGATCTCAGAATATTTATGGCATCCTTGAGAACGCAGGAAGTTCTTTAAAACAAATATTATACAAAATTTGGATCAGTAGCGAAAAAATGAAAACATTCTGAAAGAATGACAAAGCACAGGGGAAAAGAGCTATTGTGCAGCCAATAGCTTCAAAACCAAACACCCACTCGTAACTGGCAATTCTTAAGTCATAGAGAACAAAAATGTCTGCCCTAAAGTGACATGTGAACTAAAGGCTGAAATGTGAGTTACAGAGAGAAAAGAGAAAAATGCTTACCTGTGAATAGAAAAAGAAGCAATAGATCTAATGAGGGATGCCACTGCTCCAACTTTAGCAGCTTCCACTGCTCCCTGTGTTCTGTACCGCACAGTTTCACCATAACTGATGAAAGGTTCATTGTAGACAACAATCTTCCCCTTGGCCTCCTGAGCTCTTTTGTGCAGTTCATCAAAAGAGGCTACCACTATGACTTCTGCTGTAATTCCTGAAAGAAAGTATTACAGTGGTTTTAACACTGCTTTCCTACAGCTCTCCTATGACCACTTTTAACAGACAGAAAAGCATGGACTGTGCAGAACTCAGGAAATCAGATTAAATTTTTTACTGGTAAAGGAAGGCTATACGAAGTGTTCGTCAGGGATCGGTGCTAAATAGATGTAATAGCACCCTGACCAAGTACACACAGTTCTGTAAACTGTGCTATCAGGTTGGCATTAAAACATAACTTGAAGGGCAAGAAGGATACACAGGGGGAATTTTGTTCTCTGCATGTGCTTTAATGCCTCACTGCAATCATCTACGGTACAAAAACATTTGCAAAAGCTGCCTATGGGATTAATCAAAAAAAAGATAATAATCTTTTCATGGAATTGTTTTGATATGTTGCTAAACAACTTAGCTTAACATAAGACAACTGGAAGCACATATTTTCAGACTGAAACACTTATCAAATTCTTTAATCCATAAATGAAATTAAATTAAAGCTCTACAGTTTCAAGAAATTGCTCGGTATGCTTGATGATGATGATGAAATATAATCATCATCATCATCATCATCATAATCTTCATATTTAGTTCAGGAGAATACTGCAGTTCTACCGGTTCTTCTTCTGGGAGTATTTCCAGGAACCCACATTTCCTACTTATGATACAGAAAACACAGGCAGGTACTTCTGCAGAACTATTCATACATGGTAAATTAGATTCCATCCAGCTCTTTGTTTTTAACAGTTGGGATAGTTTTAAATTGCTGTTTTATCTTGCTTGAAAAAAACAAAGGATGTTATACATAAGTACTTTTCCCAAAGCCAAAGAACCCTTCAAACTTTTTAGGACATTAATTGAGGAACTATATTTCACAGCATTTGAGAAGTAATTCATTAAAATGACCACTATGCCTAAAATCCAGTTTTGTTGATTGGACACAGAGATAAGTAGAGACTGCTTAACAAGTGGGCTGGGACTTTGCTTCTAAATATAGAAAAAGTAATAGATGCTTGAAATTTTGGTGTTGTACATTTCATCTAAAGTCAGAAAATGCATCAGAGAAAACTAAACCTAATAAAAAATGTCTAGCAAGGGTTTGTCAAAGAAGTTAAAGTGTCATGTTTATAAGAATAAAATGATTCTCCTTGAAAGTCCCATGTTTTAGGTGTTTGGGGATTTTCTTTGCATGTGGTATAAAAATTATTTTAAGAAGATTTCAAAGGCTTGTGTTTAGGACCATAATACATGAGAAAAGCTGTTAGAAAAATAGGAAGATCATCTCTCCCAGCACCACTCTATTCAGGCTCATGGCATCTTTAAGATGAAATGACAGTATACTTCAAAACCTTACAGAAATTGTTTCATACAAAAGTTTGGTTTCTTTAGAGTTCACCACTAAGAGGGCAGGAGACACCTACTGCTACAAAAAAATCATGTGAGGTTTTGCTATAGAAATAACCCAGAACTTAATAATTATTCAGATTCTTACCTTTACAGAAAGAGGCACAGAGTGCCAAACGAGAAAATCACCTTCAAATTTTACTAGCTGCTGTTGGCAGGCAGGTGAGCATGCTAACAGACTCCAGCTGCTTCTAATGAATGGCAGGTTCAGCTGCCTAGCTGAGGCTCATCCTAGCGACAGGATCATTTTGGGTATGGAACCATGCCACTAGAAATAAAGCCAACTATCTGCAAAATTTCATTTTCCACAAGAGAAGTCATGGTCTCAGTAGGTTGATACTGCAATCCGTATTTCATCTTAGCTCCCCAATGCTCCACTTGGATCATGCAGCAGGCACAGGAAGGACACGTGTTGTATTGGTGACTGTTCGTCAAGGGAAGCAAGGAGTGTAACTCTTCTGGGGATTACTTTACTGCGTTCATGCACAAACGCCAACTCTGAAAGGTTTTTGGAGGAAGTTACAGACAGCAAGTAACTATCTGTAATTCCTGAGGAATATCATAGATAAGTATATTTATGGCCCTTCCTAGATGACAGGCATCAGGAGTTTGTACAGTGAGCTTTGTGGGAATTAAAGCTAAGTGAAAGAACACAGAGCTGCAAACTCCTATCAGTAGTATCTCTACTTTTGAATGTTCCCAAAGAAGCTAATTAAAGCCATCCTTTGATAAAAACAAGGTTTCTCTCTGCAAGTTTAACTTAATGGCAGCACAGTACACATAAAGCATCAATTACAGCGCTCTCTGTAACAAAGTAAAAGTTCACTCTTGTGAAACTTCTAATTCAATGACCCATTTGCATTTTAGTCCCATTTTATGCCATATCGGACTCTTCTGTTAAAGTGACAAGAGCAATGTTTATCTTAAACAGTATGTGGGCACACATACATAACCCACCCTACGACCTCCTGTGCAAAAGGAGAAAAGAATCAAAAAACCCAACAGTTTATCAGTTTAAAGAGAATGAGTTGTTCCTTTTAGAAATGGGAAATGCCTTACCTTACTGAGCCGTTAAGCAAATTAACAAAACTCTACCCCTAGCATCTCCTACCAATTCAGTGCCTCATGGCTCCGCTTCCCATGTCAAAAGCTGTCCTCTCTCTTTCTTACTCCTATCATTATCTGATCCAAAGCTTGGCTGTGTATTATTGAATAGAATTATTCAGAAAACCCATGTAAGGAGGGAGACAGATTGCTTGCTTACTTAAGCAAGATATAAAGATTATAACCCACATGGTCCAAGAGATGAATGCAGAGTATTTGGGGAATTAGCTAAGTAAAGGGCATGAAGCATAGAAGACAGAATTATGAACATGATAAACTTGGCTGACTGTATGGAACCGAAGACTATTTATTTGTTCCCACCACATGAAACATTATACATATTGTTGGTTTGTGCAACTGAGCAAAACAATCTAGGTAGTACTATGGGTTTCCTCTCATTTCCCATATTAAACAGTAAACTGCACCCTGTTATTTCTGAGAATTTAGGCACAGGAAGGACGTTAATGGTAAGTACAAGCAGGGAATTTTCAAGTACAAACAAAATTACATTTTACAAAGTCCTCTGTACACTGAAATGTATGTTTCTATCTAAACACTTGAACAAACCACAACTTTGATGATCACACTGCCAGTTCAAATAAATGGCGTGGGATGCATTAGCAGTCTAAAATCCATCACAGGTAGGATGAATACAAGAATGATTACAGTTACCCTTTGTTAGCTACAGAAAGTCCAATTACATAAATACACACACACATATGCACACACACACACACACATATATAGGCAGCTGTAAATCAGCTGTCTGCAACACTGCCATATATCAGGAGTCTGATTCTTCACATGTCTGGAGAGTCACCTTCTAGCACCTGCTTACCTGCCAGCAGTGATGCCAGAAGTAGCTTAATTCAAAGGAGATTCCTCACAGGCAAGTTATTCTCAGCAAATTCTTAACTCATTTTAGTATCTGGAGCTATGCATCTGTCTGTGTTAGAAGAGTAAGAAAAAAAGGAAAATCCACCCAATCACTAGATTTTAAAAACTGATGGATCTCTATTAAAACATCAAGGAAACTTCATACAGAATATTGTTGCTGTTCTTGGCCACACCAGGGCAAGGCATGGCAAGAATTTACCATACTGTGTATTAGGAATTCCTGAGATTTGTGAACCCAGTCTCTACTGGGTTTTATTTCTTACTATCCTAGAAACACTCTATTCATAAACACACAGAAATTCAACCAAGTTAGTTACAGCCCGTTGCTCTCTTAAAAGAATTTAGTAAAGCCAGAAAAAAATATAATTTGCATACTCTTCAGTCTTACTGGATAGCAATTTCCTCATTACTTAATTATGGTCTTATGCTCTTCTTTTTTCCCCCAGTCTCAGTTTTGTCATCCAGTATTAACAACCGTCCCTTGGAGAGCTAGTTATAAAGCCAAATGCAGCCATCACTAATTTGACAATAAATTGTTTTCAATAGCAGGAAGTGAACAACTCACCCCTATGCACTTACCAAACTTCATTTATTTCACACTGTTAATACATGAATTATAATTTCTCTTGCAAATCACACTATGGAATAGTGATGCTACTGATCCACATGCACTGAAGCTGCCACTGACAAATAAATAAGCTGATGGGGAAGGCAGTGGTTGCTTAAGAAAATTAAAATACAATATTTTTAAGCCTAGATAAAACAAAGCTGGAAACTACATCAACTAAGTTTCCACTAAACTTTCCTAAACTTAAAAATTTTCATCCTAAGCATAAAACACTGCCTGAAATATCAACAAAAAACCTCAACAACACATCTAATTGTTCCGGTTCTGGTGGGAATTTTGAAACTGGAGAAGATGTATCTGAAATACAGTCTGGCCTCTGCAATCATGAGAGCAAGAGGGAGAGAGAGTGCTACCTTTCCATTCATCAGAACCAGGCATCAGGACATCAGGACATTTCCTATTCATGGTTGAGGAGGAAAGAGTAGGAGCAACAACACACCACAGGCACAGTGTGTGAAGCCTATCTGATGATTGCAGCCCTGCCTCACAGACTAGTGACATCAGACCACCCTCGTATCTCATCTCCTGGATGGCTGCTTCTTCTCAGCTTTCTCTGTTTCCACCTTGACTCTACCACAAAGCTAATTTAGCCTGGAAGCTGCCACATCAAAGTATACTGTATTCTGTGCAGACAGCAGCCCCAAGCTTTTCTGACCTTAGACTGGCTAATCCCATTGTCCTTCAGACTTGACCATATCCCCAGGATAGAAATACCATGTCCCTGCTTCTTTCAGAAATGGCCCACAAGCACTGTCTTGTGCCTATTTGCAAGGTAGTTTCTCTCACAGAGTTACTGAGAACCTAGAATTTGTTTTGCATGGGTCACAGGATAGAACTGCATGTACAAAGGTAGGTATCTATGTCTGGAGATAGGTAAGAAAGGTAGTTATTGGGACAGGTCAAAGGAAAGAAGGTCCAGAGGACAATGGGAAAAGGAAAATATATTCTTCAAAGCTAAGTAACATTAGGGACCTGGCATTACATCCTTTTCTCAGTTCAGCATCCTCTATAGTCAGCTCAGAAAACATTTTTATCCTCTACTTCTATCATACCTCTTTTAAAAGCATGTAGCTTTTCAGCTTTCTGCTTTCAGCTTTCCCCCAATGCCCCACATAATTCAACTAGATTTTTAAGAAAAACAAACCCAAATTCTGTGTCTGTAATGAACTCATCAAATTAAGGCTTCATGTCAGGCTGAAGCAAATGAAAGATTAATATCATGACTCCCTCAAAAATTACTTTTTTCTCCCTCAAAAATTATTAGCATGAAAATTTGGAATATTTTAACACCTAGAAACACATTTGCTCTGTCAACACATAAAATATGCATTGATCTAAGAATTGTAATATGAAGAAAAGATTAAATACTTTAGGGGAACTGTGAAATGAAGAGGGCTTTTATCCAGAAGAAAGATTTTGTAAAATCTGAATATACTTCTGGAAAATGTGACCTCACCTACTCCGTGGAACAGCAAAGAGAATTACTTCATGAAACTAAAATTACATAGGAGAGTTATCCAAGAGAATATGAGACTATTCAGCTCTGATCCATAGCACAAAGACTAAACGTATTGCACTGTTCCTTAAGAATAAAACAGGAAAAATAAACACTATATAATAGTTAGATTTTCAACAAATATGACTTACAATTTTCAGCAAGTACTGGATCTCATTAGAACACTTTGGTTTCAATAACTTGTAGCTACTGTGCAGCAGCAAATCCTAGCAGTAAAGGGGTTGGACCCTAACCCCTGCACAAAGCCTTGGATGTCAAAACAGCAGGGCAACAGGTTAGGGTCTCCCAGGAGCAGCCCTGCATAGAGCACAGGCCTCTTATGCAGCATCTAAGGAGAATGAGGCATCCAATAACAAGACCTAGAAAAGTCAGTTTCAGAGAACACAGGTGCTCAAGGCAGCAAGTACTGAGGGCAACCATTCCCTCCTTAGTGAGCCAAGGTGCCAGTCACTGCAGGCTATCCCTGGGGATGGAAGGTGACAGTGCCATCCAGCCATGCATATACACATCACACATGCAGAAAATCATATTCAAATCCTGCCTCCATTAGCTTCAGTCTGGGCTTACCATCCTTGAGGTAACAACCCTCAACTCATGACACTGAAAAGGACCAAGACCTGAAAATTCAATTTTTTGCTATTGGCAATCCGCATATTCCCTTGAACATTCATTGAAGTCGTGACTATAACCCATGTTGTTCCCAGACAGCTTGTCAGCCTCAAAGCCACACATCTACTCCTACTCTCTAAATCTCTGAAGTGCCACTGCAGAAACTTTTGGCCCAGATGCTGAGCCACTGAACACCACAGCATCTAATGTTCTTCATGGATATCATCTTTTACATTCCAAGAAAAACAGTAGCATAATTACCATACCACAAGCCGCACTGCTCTAAGTAATAATAAACAATCCAGGCAGCAAATACTGAGGCTCATGGTCTCAGAATGAGACTCAATAGCTCCTCACACATGGAAAAAGAGGGATTCAGTGAAGAAAGGAGGGCTTTACCGGGAACTGTGCTCTCATGCATACAACCCCCTCCAACCCTTCTTCTCAGAACTCAACCCCTCATCAAAGGGGTACCCAAGTCCCTCCAGCAGAATCACCTTTTCTTCCAGTAGCTCAGTGGTCATCCAAGACGCTGGAAACTCAAGAGTAAATCCTCTGATACACATTAAAATTAGCGTTGTTTGCTGGCCTTTCCTTTATCTAGCTGAATTCCCTAATCCACTTCTCCACTGAGGAAAAAAAGGAGGGTCAACACTGGGGGGAAAATGCATCAGCCAAGACTGGGGCCAGACTGTTTTTTTTTCGGCAGCTTCCCTGGCTTAAAAAGATGGTGACCCTACAGCAACGAAACACACCTTCAACAATATAAAGACACATATTATCCTTATTTTATACATAACAGGCTGGAACTATTTTCATATTATCTGAGTGCAAGACTCCTACCACCTTCTGTAAGAACGTAACTGGACCAAATGTTGACAGTTAAACAAAAAAACCATTACTTGAACACAGAAACTAGGAAAAGGTCTGCCAATACATCTTCTTCAGATTTATATTATTTCTGTTTTGCTGCAACAAAGTGTATATAGAAACCAGAGACTGTTCCTTTTTCAAGGAGACATTTTGAGGCAGGCTGCATTCTGGAGTTGGTTCTGCTTGTCAGTATGTCTTTAAAATTAAAGGGCAGGGTCAACCATCAGGGTAAAAAAATGTATTTTAAAACACATGCAAAAAATACGAATTCTTTGATGCTTTATGGTCAAACATCTGCTAAACTACTACTTTCCTTCAATTATGGGATTCTCAAAGCAACAATTATATCTATTTTCCTCAGCATTTGGGGGATATAATCAGTACTACCAGAAATCAACACAATCTGTCTCTATATATCTTTATGTTTTCCCAATGTTGAAACACTCAAAATGAAACAAGGGCATTGACTAAATATGGTAAATCTCCAGTTTGACAGTTCCCAAAACTGAACACTTTCTAACATTCAATCCTCTTTGTTACCTAGGAATCTGTTTCTTTGAGACTGTGACCATTTTCAATCTCTGCTGACTTCTGGAAATCCAGGTCACCCTGTGTTTCATGCTTCTTCTCTCCCTGTCACTAACACAGGCAGGAATGTTACTCCCTCCTTGTAAGGAGATCAAAGGAGGTGAAAACTTTCTCTTTGACCCAACACCTTCAAATCTTGGGATACAGTGAAAGGGAGAATGTTGGGGGGTTTTCCTCTTCAATAGAAAAATCTATCCTTTTCTGTACTGTCCCATTTTGCTGCATAAATCACATGGAATCTGGAAACTTGTCATCCTTGCATGTTGCTCAGTCATGAAGACGAAAGCGTGATTTTATCCACATGATCACAAGGTACCAAAAAGCCTCCTGCACAGCATCACTGTTCCAAGTGAGCCAACTAGTTCTATGCCAAACTCATATCTGAGCCAAAGTGGGCAAATCCCAGCAAATCCAATAAACAAGGAAAGCTCTGTCCACATCCCAATAGGCTTTCAAACCCATAGGTATGGGTTAGATAGAAGACCTGCAGGAAGAGACACTCCTGCTATCCTGAAGTCAATACTGGCTCCTTTTGGCTAAAACAAGGCAGATCTGAATTGCTGATATTCCCTCGCTAAGGGAAATAGTTCACATATTTCTGATGTCATTTAAGGTACTCTTCTATTTCTTTTTTCTCAAGAATAAGGCACAGTGACAATTTCTGGTTAGAGCAGAGGAAGCAGTTCTGGGAACAAATTCCTCAGAAGTGATGAGGCAGTGGTTTGCACAGCGTAACTACACATTTTTATTCCATGCTTGGGATGAGTGAGAGTTTTAGGATAGGTGCTTTTCTGAACAGCACACCTCCCAGTTCTCTTTCCTGGAGAGGCTGGTGATGAGCAGCTCTCATCAGACATTTCTGTCAGCCAGGCAGTAGGTCCAGTGAGCGGAAGAATAAGAGCCAAGAGCTAACCAGGGACTAGCTACCCCACATAACCTCCTTAATCATGAAAACCTGTCACAGCTTGCACAGAGTAAGATGAGACCAGCAGAAATTGCTCAGCAACAAACAGTAGGATAGACTTTAAGTCAGAAGGTAATTTAATCAAAATTATTCCACCACGTGTGAGAAGCTGCCTGCAAACCTGCTTGCTCTTTTGTGAGAGATCTCATTGCCGTGCAGTCTTCTAACACCAATACATACACCTCTTCAGACACACAGCAGGTCTCAGAGGAAAGCAAAAATGTGAGCAAGAATAATGAGTGTTTTTTGAACATTACTCAGTATAAACCAGAACTGGATAATAAAACCTGATCTTTCAGAACATCACCAGCCACAGATGCTAGCCTGACCATTCAGTCTTCAGTATAAGGAGATCTTTAGAGATGAAAAGGAAGGGCACAGTTAACCTCTGTGAGCATTTTTAACATGCAAATTAAGTATGTCTCTAAATGAAAAAGGAAAATCTAGGAGCAAAGCCAGGCAAGTGCAAAAAACTACACGGCTAAGACAGAGAAGTGACGAACAGACTTTTTGGGATGCGAAGATGTTTGCCAAGACTAAATTGCAGGTTCTCTTTGTAAGTTCAGTAACCCTTGTTCAACACCAAAAACATCTTTTTAATTTTAGCTTCCTTTTTAGGAAGCTTGGAATAGGACTGGAAAGGACATGAAGTAAGTTGTAGGCTTAAACTTAGCTGTATTTTCCTATCAAAGCACTAAACCTTACATATATCACGAGACAAACAGATATTATTAACGGGTTTAGTAGTTTTGCATTTTAGGCATGTGTTTGCCTCAATATCACAGAAATACCTCAGACAAAATTTAGAGTATCAGTTTTGCAAACCATTGATTTATTCCAAGAATACAATAATAACTATATTTACTTTGTTGCAATTTGAAGGACTATATATTATTTTCTAAACAAAACAGCTTTTATATGCTATTTGTTTCATTTCAAACAGAAAGCTTAATATCACAAAAATTTACAATTCATAAAAAAATTATTAGTATCATGTACCTTTTATTTCCTAAACTAAATTTATTTTCTCATAAAGGAACAAGAATGCTTTTGAAGTGGTCTAGGAATAAGTATATTGGTTTTTTATGGAGAGCAGTCACAGAAGAAAGTTATCATCTGGCCTTTAAATAACAATCCCGAGGAAGCCCCACATAAGTATGTACAAAAAGAGAATCTTATAAATCATTTTCTTTGCAAGCAAGCTAATAGTTTGGGGCTTATAGACCAGAATATTGTTGAGCCTAGCAAATGGTCATTCTTGTTTCTGAAGTAACATATCACACATGACCAACTAAAAGGCAACACACAGTCAATAACAAGTGACAAAGACTTTTCCAAGGTGAGCATGAGAGGGGGAAGGGAAGGAAAGGACACACAGATACCATTATGCTTAGCAAGGGGCTGGAACTTTCCAAGACCAGTACAAGATACTCCTCCTTTTCCTGCTGTCTTGTTCTTTCTCAGAGCAAAGGGCCGAGCTTGGCAAGATAGGGTATGACAAGAAAAGCAGAAATCACGTGTTAACTAAACGCCCCGTGGAGAGCTTCTCTCCTACCAACCACAACAGAGGACCAGAATATTTGGAAATGAGATGCAGCAGTGTTAAAAAAAGGGTATAGATTTAACAAAGTGTTCAGGAATCAGCTCTAATTTTACAAGCCTGTTCAACCAAACTGTATTAAACCAAACAGCATCATTCACAACCATGGCATAGAGAAAAGTCCCAGACAAATAGCATCTTGTTTTGCAGAACTATTGGAGCAGGAAGAAAACCACAGTTTGACCGCTGAGACAAGGTATAATACAGTTTGATGTTAAAAAGCAAATGATGTGTAATTCCAAAAGGAAGAGTTACCTTCTGGAGGAGTTGCAACACTGTTCCCAAGTCCCAAAATAGCAATGCTGTGATTCCTTGGCTCCCGCATCATTGCAAACTCTTCTCCTCTTTCCCAGTGTGGTACTTTCACAGGCTCCAAATGTACATTTTCAAGCCCGTCTTCCTGCAGGGCATTGAACATATATTTGATGGCTGCATCTAGGTTTTTTGAACCACTGAGTCTTGGTCCAATGGTATCGACAAAAAGTGCTAATCTTTCATAGGATCTGTTCTGAGCCTTTCCATAAACAGCAAGATCAATAATAGCCTTAGCAATATCAGTATAGCCAGCTATCTCATTTTTAATGTCTTCAAATGTTTTCAGGTAATTGCCACCTCTTCTCAAAGATTTCCCAGAATACTGTGGTAATAAATTCATGAAACATATTAAGAATAAGTACTTCATTTTTTCCCTCTTTTTTTTTCTTTTCCACAGATGGCCTGTTAGAGAGGAAAAAAGGAGAAAAAAAGGAATATTAAAAAAAATCATAAAGCTATCAGCAATATTTTTTTGCTATTTGTATTGGCAGACAGAAATTAAATCACTTTATCATGAAAACGCTTTGATCAGAACTGGCAGGAAAGTAAACTCAACTTGGAGACACAATTATTGAAAGCAAATGAAAAAGATACTTAGACCACTGGACACAGTCTTTGTTGTGGTTTTTAGAAATATCCTTGGAATGCTGCATCTCTTTAAATAATCACATTCTTCACTGAATCAAAACCCAGGGCTGCCCCCATCCAGGAGGAGCTTTGAATCTCCTTTCTGTTAGGATTTCCCAGAAGTGCCAAATCAAATGTCTTTAAACAAAACATCCAGACAAAAAATTTCTTAGACCATTCATGAATAAAAGTGCTTCTTAATCTCTGTCTTCATAATCAGGAAAGCACTTTGTATTGCACTAAAAAGATGTAAGAGCAATTTTGTTCTAGTGTCCCGGTTTCAGCTGGGATAAAGATCATATTCTTCTTAGTAGTTGGTACAGTGCTGTGTTTGGGATTCAGCATGAGAATGTTGATAACACACTGATGTTTTGGATGTTGCTAAGTACTGCTTACCCTATGTCAAGGACTTTCCAGTATCTCATGCTCTGCCAGTGAGGAGCTGCACAAGAAGGTGGGAAGAAGCACAGCCAGGACAGCTGGCCCAAACTGGCCAAAGGGATATTCTATGCCATAGGATAAGTTGTTCAGTATGCAAACTCAGGGTGGGTGGTTGGAAAGGGTCTATCACTGCTTGGAGACAGGCTGGGCATTAATTCAGCAGGTGGTGAGGAATTACATTGCGCATTGCTTGTTTTTCTTGAGGTTTTTTTCTATTGTTATTATTACTATCATCACCATCATCCTTTTTTTTATCTATTAAACTGCTCTTATCTGAACCCATGCGCTTTTGTACTTCTTTTTCTGAGTCTCCTCCTTATCCCACTCAGGGGTGGGAGGACTACTGAGTGAGTAGCTGTACAGTACTGAGTTACCAGCTGGGGTTAAACCATGCCAGAATGTTAACAGACTTTCTGGGGATCCTGTTCTCTCTTTCAGGGCTTTATCCCACAGAACATATATCAAGCAGATTTTTGAAGGGGTCAAAGTCTTCTCTCCTGAAGTCCAGTGCTGTGATCTTGCTTTTTGACCTGCTCTTATGATCCTGAACTCCATTATATCATGGATGCTTCAGCCAATGCTGCCTTCAACCTTCATACCACAACCAGCACTTATTTGCTTGTATAAGGTCCATCAGAGGACCTCTCCTTGCTGGCTTCTCTATAACCTGTGTCAGAAACCTCCCAGATTGTTTATAACTTGCTGTGATGGCCCTCCAGCAGTTATTGGGATAGTTAAAGTACACCATGAGCATTGGAGCCTGTGAACAAGAAGCTATTTACCCCTGTCAGGGCCTCATCTGCTTGTTTTTCCTGATCATATGACCTATAGCATACAGCTACTACATGTTACCCATACCAGTCTGCTCTTTAATCTAATCCATAACCTCTCAGTTGGTTCATCATCCCTCCCCAGGCAGAACTTCAAGCATTACATCTGTCTTCTCACATAAAGGGCAACTCCATCTCCTTTTCTTCCTAGTCTGTTCTTCCTAAAGGGCATATATCCATCCATTGTAGCACTCCAGTCATGTGAGCTGTCCCTCCACACCCCCACGATCCCGACAAGATCATAGTCCTGCAACTGCACACAGATCTCTAACTCCTTGTGTATATTCCCCATGTTGTAGACATTAGCGTACAGACACTCAGAATGGAAACAGAAGAGGCAACACATAACAATTATGAGAGCATCTGATCAGCTCCCAAGAAGGGGAGATGACCCACCAAGCATGCACCCATACAATAGCATCTGAAACATCGGCTGTGCAATGCTTTTGCTTATTTTTATAAGACACAGAAACAGTGAAAGGATTAAATCACATTTCTAGGACCCATAAATACCAGAATTAAAAAAAACCAAACACACAAACAGAAACAAATAAAATCCCTACCCCAATCCCCATAAAAACCACAGACGCAAACATTTTGGAGTCACCAAGCCTAGCTCATATGATAACCAGCACAAATTCCCAGCCTTTCATATGCCTTTATGGGTCTTTTCACAAACAGCAATTTAAATAGCTTTAGCAATATAAGAATATTAAGGCATTCTCCTTAACTATTCAAATGCCCTCTAAACTTGAGATCAAGGAAGTAAAAAGTTCTGCACAGTGAAGTATCATTTTCCCAAAAGAACAACAAAAATCAGCTCCGATTTCTTCTATGAATGATGTATCTATCACAGAAATTTCCTCTCTCTCTGTAAGACAGAAAGAGGGCAAAGGTCTTACACGACCAGGAGCAGAAGACTTGGGTTATCTCAGGACACTGTCTGAGAACTGCAGAATGCCTTTTATAGCCTGAGTTACTGTTTATTTGTGGTTATACTACACAGAGGGTATTGGTGTATTTTTATTGCTACACTCTGCACTTTCCCCATGTTCCTTCCCTTTGGATCAGTTAATTACATACTCATAGACATCCTCTGCTAGGGACATCAGTAATTTTCTTGGGATGACCATGCTCGTTCCCTGATTTTTGCCAAGTTCATCATGCACAAAGAAGCAAGCAAGTTAATCTGATTTCTGCCATAAGAAATTCTTGCTGAGTGGAGTAAGACAACAACTTTGTAGAGTTAGTTTCAAAATCCTAAGGTTTTGGGTTTCATTTGTTTAAGGGTTTGCAAAATCTACCAGACAAAGCTGATACATTTAGCTGCTACACAGAAAACACAGGGGGATTCTTTAATTAGCATTGGCCACCTCAAAGAGCTCCCAGCTAGCAACTTCATGCATTTTTTTCAATGGAGAAATGAATTTAGAGTTCTCACATTTCCCTTAGCTAAGAAACGCTTTCTTTGCTCCTCCTGGTGTCATTGAAAACCAGCAATATCTTCACTCCAAAGGCTGACCCAGAGGAGCTGGATTTCAGAGCTGCACTTCTTCCAGGAATTTCCCACTGAACACAGAACAGAAATGTTTCCACAGCTTTTGTGGATATAACATACTTCTGCCATGCACAGCATTTCACTACCTGCCAATGCATTGTAAGAGAATGCATTGAATTCAAACCCTGGGCAAGGACACAAGAATAGCAGCGTAATTTATTATGCTTTCCTTGGATAGTCCAGCATAATCTGTTCAAAAGCAGCTATCAGAAACAATTCCCTGCTAGGTAAAATAACATCATCACTTGGACTGCAATACAGGAATCACTCCTCTGCTAATTCAGGGAAAGAATTTCACATTTGTTGTCCCAGTCTCTGCAACTTGAAGCTGTTTATCAGCCCAGTGAATCATATAGGAAAAGAGATTACTTATTATTGCACACCTAACTAGTTAAGACTCAGCAAATGAACATCACAGTCAAATAGGACAGTCAAAATTGTTTGATGCATTTAATTATTCATGAAGCAGATAGAGGGCATCCAGCCATGGCAGTACCCCGATCCATACACAGAAGGAGGGCATGGTCTGAATATAGTCCACAGAAGAGAGAGATTTCTTCCTGCAAAATCCTAGCAGACCATTTCAAATACAAAGTCTGGAGCAAGGAAGACGCCCTCTTGATGGATGAAGACCAGGTTAGGGAGGACATAAACAAACTACATATCCAAATCCATGGGACCTCATCCACAAACATCCTTAGGATGTCATGTCAGTCCTACCTTCAAGAAGTACAAGAAGTGAGATGTAGGGAACTACAGGCCAGTCAGCCTCACCTCAAGCCCTGGCGAGTGGACAGGAGAAAAATCCCCCTGGAAATTATTTCCAGCCATATGAAGGACAAGAAGGTGATTCAGAATATTTAGCATGAATTTACCAGAGGAAATTGTGCATAATCAACATGATACACTTCTAGAACAAAATCACTGACTTGGTAGATGATGGAAGAGCAGTGAATATTGTTTGCTTTGTCATTAGAAAAGCAGTTGACAGTCTCCCTAAAGGTCTCAGGGAAGATCATGAAGCCAGGGTTGAATAATCAGACAGTGAGGTGGATTGAAAATTGGCTGAACAACCAAGTTCAGAGGATTTTGATTATTTGTGTGAGATCTAGTTGGCAGTCAGTAGATAGTGGTGTCCCCTAGAAGTCCATACTTGGTCCAGTACTCTTATACCTCCATTAATGACCTGTATACTTGGACAGACTGCAGCCACAACAGACTTGCAGATGACAGGAAGGTTAGTAGGAGAGTTTACATGATGGTTGTGCTGCCACCAGGGTGCACAGAGAAATAGGCAGGCAGGAACTTTATGAAGTTCAACAAGTCCTGCATCCAGGGAGGACTAACCCCATACACTAAGACAGGCTGGGAACACCCAGCTTGAAAGGAGCTTGTCAGAGAATGAGTCAGGAAAACAACCTCATGTTGGTAAATATCAACAGCCTGGTGGGCTGCATATTAGAATTGTTGCCAGCAGGTGCAGGGATGTGATCTTTATCCTCTGCTTAGCATTAGTGAGGCCACACCTGGAGTACTTGTTCATTTCTGGGGCCCCCAGTACAACAGAGACATGGACACACTGGAGAGAGTACAACAAAGGGCCACAAAAGTGATTAAGGGACTGAAGCATCTATGCTATCAGGGTGAGAAAGCTGTAAATGTTCAGCCTGGAGAAGAAAAGACTCAGGGAGGGTTTCATCAATGGGAACAAATATCTGATGGGAGGGAACAAAGAAGACAGAGCCAGGCTTTTTCTAGTGGTGCCGACCAACAGAATAAGAGGCAGCGAGCACAAACTGAAACATATGAAATTCCATCCGAACATAAGAATGTACCTTTTTTTTACTGTGAGGATGGTCGAACACTGGAAGAGGTTGCCCTGAGAGGTTGTGAAGTGTCCATACAGGGAAAGATTCCAAACTTGTCCAAGCATGGGCCTGGATGACCTGCTGCAGCTGACCTTGCTTAAACAGGAGGTTTGGACTAGAGCTCAAAAAATGTCTTCCAAACTAAACAGAATATAAGAGGAGGTGATAAACACAAGCTGAAAGAATTTTAAAAATCAAGCAAGAAAACTTCTAATTATGCAGAAAAAAAAGATAACATTTGCAGAAGAAAAAGATAAATTAAAGGCAGAAAATTCATCTTTTCTAGCTTCAATGAGTATGAAAGAGAAGGAAATGTACAGCACAAGACAATGCTGGTAGTGCAGAGGGTATCATAAGATACATTTAATAGTAGCTACTTACAGGATGCTTCCACCTATTGTCTGGTCCATTTATCTGTAGCTAACTGCTGTCTCTGACACTAAAAGACAAGATCATTGGGATTTTTATGTTTTAGAAGTGCTCTTATATAACAGAAGTTTGGCACACCCAACCTGTAAACAGGCTAACTGGTGTTACCACCATTAAAATCACTACAATACAAATTACTTAAAGGTAGCAGATGGAAAAGAATGAGAGAAAGAGAACAAAAGAACCTCTCAGATGAGAACATAGTCTACAGCAATCAGATAACAGAAAGAGGAGCAGAGTGCACAAAAATAGAATAAAAAAAGCTAGAGCACTGCTTCTTCTCTAGTGTGGCAAAGTTTTCCCAAAATCCCCATTGAAAATACAGACAAAAGAATACAGAGAGTTCACGGGGCCATGGTTATGGGAAACAAGGAAAGCAAACAATAAATTGAGGGTATTAACCACTTAATTGCTAGAGATCTGCTAAATCTGCAGAATATCTATCAGTTTCCTAACCACATACCATTAGATTTTCCTCCAAGGAATGTAAGAAATCTTGAAATCACACAGTGGTTTTGATAACATGAGAATAGACTGAAAAGCCCTAGGGTAACAAACTCACATGCTGCAGAGTGATGTCTGATACATTTAATAGCATTGGAAAAAAGTTTGTTGTGACAGCTGTGGAGTAGGATGGCTGGAAGGCTAGGTGAACTTGCAAAATGAGGAGGAGCCTTCTGCCTAAAAATAAAGTCACAGAGTTCTTCCATCACTTATAAAGATAAGGAGGACAGAGGGACAAGCTTTATGATCTTGAAGAGTGAAGCAGAAAAGCACACACTCCTCAAAGACTGCTTTTCCAGAATTGTCAAGATTCCTCATCTGGGAAAACATTAGTCAGTTGGAAAATCTTGGTTTTGGGAACATTCATGGTCAAAGTTATTGTCTACATTACAAAGTTCTTAAAATTAGTCTTTTTATGTCTAAAACAAAGGAAAGGAAGAGACACAATATGGATATAAGACTCTGAATACAATACAAATCTTACTACTTGGACCAAAAAGTCTAAAACATAAAAGGAAACACCTTAGCTGTTTTACCTTTACCAACTTCAGAAGAACTACCTTGATTTACTACACCTGAAGATACAAGCTGAAATCCTTGAAAAGATCAGTGTGACCTATAACCATATAGGCTCAAGTAGTGATACTGACTTATGTGGAAAGAATAGCAAGTGAAAAGTTTAAAGAAGTCTAAGGATTAAGACTGAGAAATTCCAAAAGCACTGAGAGACACTGCAGCTACAGCTCCCCGTTCAGCAAAGGTTCATGCTCTACTTATAGTCAGTATGGTGGAAGTACTGTAGCTCAACATAGGAAGGAAGCTGCAAAAGCAGCCACTCTTCCCTCTTATTTCACCTCCAAGCCTCAGAATGGTTATAGGCAACCTTGATATAATCTTGTTCAGCAGCTGTAGCTAAAACGGATGGCAATAATCCTGAAGAATCACAGCTTAACCCATGTACAGAGTACTCTATCAGCAAAGGAACAGAAAATGATCAGTCAGCTACTTCCTCAAGAAGCAGTGACAGCCAAGACAAAAATTAACAATAACAAAAAACCCATAAGCAGTGAACAATGCCTAGGCCACATAGCAGCTGATAGTACTCTTAATGAGCCTGCAAAATACAAACCATTCTCAAAAGCGAGTACATTATCTTTTCAGAGGCAAAAGACAGGAATTCAGTCAGATTTTTAGATGAGAACAATTGAATAGAACAGAAATATCTAATGAATGGAAGGCAGTTAGGAAACAATGACACTGAAATACAGTGTTGTTCATATTACGATGAATGCCAAAGTACATGGCTAAAGCCAGCTGATGGTGTTGAAAGACAACTGAAGAGAGGGTGGGAAAGAAAATTTTGGACAATTAAATCAAAACATATGAGAATAGCACTGCAGTTATACTACCTGGTGTTTTTATGTTCAACTCCTTCAAGCCTGCAACTAGCGCCCTAGCATAAAATGCAAGACAGGTTGCCTGCAGACATAGAAAGACCTGCTTTTGGAAAAATATATATTCACACATATCATTCAGAAACAAAATGTTAGTGGCTTCTTACTAATTTAGGGCACCTTTCTTGATTGTAAAGCCTCTTGGGATAGACAAGAGGTCACTGACAAGTTGAAGTCAGCAGTATGCCCTGACAGCCAGGAGGGTTAACCATGTCCTGAGGTGCACCAGGAACAACATCCCCAGCCAGTCAAGGGAGGTGATTGTCCCACTCTAGTCTGTGCTGGTGCAGCCTTACCTTGAATACTGTGTGCAGTTTTGGGCACCACAATATAAGCAAGATATAAATCTATCAGAGAGCATCCAAAGAAGTGCAATGAAAAATGAAGGGCCTTGAGGGGAAGTTGTACAAGGAGCAGCTGATGTCACTTGGTCTCTTCAGCCAATAGAAGAGGAGACTGAGGGGACACCTGATAGCAGTCTACAACTTCCTCGCGAGGGCAAGTGGAGACGCAGGCACTGATCTCCTCTCTCTGGCAACCAGTAACAGGACCCAAGGGAATGGCACAAAGCTGTGTCAGGGGAGGTTTGGATTAGATACTAGAAAAAGGTTCTCCACCCAGAGGGTGGCTGAGCAATGGAACAGGCTCCCCAGGGAAGAGGTCAGAGCACCAAGCCTGACAGAATTCAATCCAATGTGTATTATCATAGAATCAACCAGGTTGGAAGAGACCGCAAAGATCATCGAGTCCAACCCTACCGTCATTACTAGACCATGGCACTAAATGCCACATCTAAAACTCCAGGGATGGTGAATCCACCACCTCCCTGGGCAGCCCATTCCAACGTCTGATTACTCTTTCCATTAAAAATATCTTCCCAATATGATATCTCTTGCTAACATTCTACGATTCTGTGAAAATTCATAAATAACTGAGACACAAACTCTTCAGAACTGCATGTTTTTGTCAGCTCTTCATATGGGTGAAAAGCACTTCACTTTTATTGAGGCAACATAACTACAGAAATCTTCTCTTACAACCTTTTCTGTACTTTCTGTATATTCTTATCTGAGGAGATGAATTAGGCTATGGAAAAGAACAAAGTACGCAAAAGAAAGAAACAAGGGACAAATTAATGGGCACCGAAGACAAGAATTGCCATCAAGGCACCATACTTAAACTTCTTTTATCCAAAAATCTAAACTAAGCTTATTTTTGAAAACAAGACATCTTATACCCTTTATTAAAGGGTATATTAAAGGTAATAGTTAAACTATTAATTAAATTATTAATTACCTTATTTTCACAATTCTGATGCTAAATATTTCCTTTCTGAGCTTTTACTGAAAGACTAAGAGACTGCATCCAGCCAAGTGATGAAGCCTATCTTCATAGCAGGAGAAAGTCTAAAATGGAAGGTATGAGCCATGAACAAATTATCAATCCATATCTCTGAATAGCAAAAGCTGATAAAATTGGTGGATGGATATCACAACAGGACCAAAACGGTTTTGTTAACAACAATGCAGGGTTGTTACTGTCACAAGTTGGTCTGCCACCCCAATGAAAGCCAAAAGGAATCAGGCTGCCATGCATCTGGCACTTGCAGGCACTTCTCAGTGCTCCTCCAAGCAGCATTCCAGCTGAAGGCTGTTCGGCCCTACAGAACACATATATGCTCTATGTTGCTCAAGATTTTGGCCAGAACATAAAAATACTATGAGTGCCTCCTTTCAACAATTAAATTTCAGTTTTAATGGTGACTATACACTACTAAGGGTAGGGATATTTGCCAAAATGAACAACCAAAATAAGCAACATTTGCTACTAATTGTGTAATGGAGTGCAACAGGCTAAGTTTTCTAATGAAGAGACCTGTCTGGCCTTAACAAATATTACACCAGATGACATTTGCACCTACATACATTACATGCCACTCCAGAAATATAAACTTTTAAGTTAAATTCTTAGCATTTTCATACATGACAAGAATAATATGCCTCTGTGACCACACACCTACAAAGCACTTTTTATTGTGTATATGGAACAAATTTTTTCATTTTAAGTCAAGTTCAGAGGAAAGTTAGGCATGTTACTAAACATTTCAGAGAAAAAGACCAAAAAAAGGCAATACCAACACTTTCAAAAATATTCAACCATTTTAGCTATTTTACTCCATACACCTACAATCTCAATGTCCAGAGTACAAGTAGCACCACAATTCCAAATTAAGTCAATAATTATTCAGCAATGCTGAATATAAGATATTTAAGAATATTAATAAATAAAATTTCTAGACTAAAGTAACAGTAATGTTTCTGAACATCTTTTTTATTTGTCGATTTTTCAGTCCCTCTCTACAGTCACAAGGTATGTTCCTCATACTGCTACACTAACTATGTTCAAGTGGATCTGTGAAGCTGAAAAATTCGGTGAATATTTTGCTAGACTTGTTAAGAACTGATATTTTAGTCTTTTGCCTCCTTACTGTAGGATATAGCCACCAAATCTTCCCTTTCTGGAGCAACAAAGGATGAGTCTGTAAATATGACTATATGAAAAGGGCACAGAATCAAGAATTTCTCATTACAATTGACAGAAAAATTATCTTTATGATGCACTCATTACTTATATCAAGGGTGGGGAAAGATATTAATTTCTATGAGATATGTTATGAAGTACGTCATTTACAATTTCATCATGTTCACTAGAGCATAATAATAGTACTCAAATATCATACTGTATTCCAGCATACCAACATCAGAAACAAGTTGCTGCAGTTCAGCAGTGATGTACAATTTGGGCCACCATCCCACTGCAGACTGCACTGAAATATTAAAAAAAAGAGCTTGAAAGCAAACTGGTTTTCAGCCAATTTTGAAAAATAAATTAGCAAAACTAGACTTCTTTCTGAAGTGGAGGAAAGCTCCAACACGATTTCTTCATCAAAGCTACTCCCCAGAGCAGCACACATTTGATCATGGAGCACTATAGCTACCATGCATAAGGCACTTCTGATTCTGCATTTAACTTCTAATTACTTTCTACTGCCATTTAAAAGACAAGAAATTATCAAAATATTTTGCTATCGCAGGACAAAAAATGTCAGCTATGATAGCAGACATCTATCAGAACTAACATTTTTTTATTTCAAGAAAAGTACAACACATCCCAGTTATCATCAGGGTCCACAGTGCTACTCACTGCCAAGATACTATGAGACAAACATGCCTTATAACTACAAACAGGCAAAATTGACAAGCAATTGGAAGAGGAGGGACCCAGAAGTGACATCTCCAAGTGTTTCGGTTGCCACAGGAAAGACATTTCAATTAGTATGACCACTCAGCCCCTTTCTTCTGACACTGCTCAGAGGAGATGATCAAAAGCTTGCTGCAGTGAAGCAAATGGTAATATGACAAAAGGTCAACTGGAAATCAAAGCTTAAAAAGAAATAAATCAAAAATCATCAAAACCAGAACAACAACAAAATCACAAACTATTAACACCCCAAAGAACATACCATAGAGTAAACTCACCGGTTGTATAGAGAGGACAGTGACAGAATGTAATCAACCCTCTCTTTGCAAATGTTAAATTAAGACATCTCCCTGACTTTGCACTGACATGATTCTGACACTGCACCTGAACAGAGTACTCAGAGATTAAATTGTGCCAAGAAAGTATGGGAGAAAACAAAACAGAGAGAAGTTTCCCTCCTAGGTGTTAAATACTTCTGCACAGTTCAGATTGCATAAGGCAAAGCCAACACACAGGTGTCAGCTCCCAGACTCCAGAGAAGTTTTTACACTGGTCATCTTTGAGAAAACCAACTCAGCAGCTCTGCCAAGAACATACCAGGTCCAGGTACATAACTGCACCTGAGCTCAGGGACTTCAGCCAGAGCCCAGAGTGCCCACAGCTTCACTTCCAATCCCCAGTTCCTCATCCTATCCTTCTGCTATTGCAGGTGACAACCACAAATTCCTCCTGGGTCTGATGGACAGGTTATGCCTGGCACACAATAAAAAGCGAAGCGATTCAGACACTCTTTAAATTGCTACTTAGATATGGTGTTATCAAACTGGGCAGGGACCCCAGGATATTAAGACACCTCTGGCTTTTATCCTGCCTGCTAAGTAGACCTCTGCAAGCACAGCTTTGGGAACATGGCCTTAAAGTGTTTCTAGTGACAAGACCATTCTTTGAGGAGACATGAGCTTGCGGAAACAACCCACTTAAAGCACTCACTTTGATTTATCTATAAATGTTGGTTTCCAAACCCCCACATCTGTCATAACTGCAGAAAATTCAGAGGGGTTTATTCACAGCATGAGTAAAGAGACTGTTTAGCATTTTGGGCTCTGTTGTTACTAGTATGAGGAGAACATGGAGCCACTGCATCCTCCAGTAAATCCAGATGTTGCAAATGTAAGTCCCTTCAGGAATTAAATGCAATTCCAAGTTAAAATGAAACTGGTATCGGAGGATCACTTACACTTGGTTTCGATTTTATCTCATATATGAGCTTGCAAGTAGAGGCAATTGATGAGGTAGAGTTCACATGAAGTTACCACTGCTTCATCATTCAGGAGCAGCCAAAAAGTCATCTTTTACTTCTTGATAAAGTGCTGATCCTTTCAGGATCACGGTCTCACCACACATGTCTACACTTCCATGATTTCCGTATTAGGGTCACTCCTCAGAAAGCTCTTCTTTGAAACTATCTGGAATCCAGGCCAGGACCTAAACAGTGCTTTGGGGAATGAATTATGTATCAGTCCTGCTCGCTGATGACAACTTCCCAGTTATCCATTGGAACAGATCTGATGGCAACAATAATCCTACAACACTTAATCCATGTTTACCAACAAGCACTACTAGTTGAGTACAAAGTACTTAGACATAAACACCTGGGGAGCAGGCAAGATCAGCAAGAAGCCTACATTTCTCAAGTTTACTGTCCTATTTAATTCCCAGATTAAGGCTTTTTTTACAGCAAAATTACCTTCTGCTTTCAGAAGAGCAGCTGAGCTGACACAGACCACCACCCGCAGCTACAGCGATGTTTGGAGCTAACAGCCCAGCTGTTACCTCACCAAGGCTGAAACTGTTTTCCAGGAAAAAAGGTTAGTATTAGCTGACTTTCATCTTTCCTAATCCACTTGTCTGTAGGGACAGGTGATGTAAGACAGAGTGTTTAATTTTGATAATTTTGGGAGGTTGCATTAGACAGGTACCCATTCTAATTATTATTTATCCAGTGTGAATCTGGGGTTTTTTTATATACAGTCCACATAGTGATAAGCTCTAAAGAGTTATTTTTATGTAACACTCTTGAAAAGAACTTTCCCATGCTCCCACTTCTGTCTGCAGCTGCTCAACTGGGCTGCATGTTCTGGGTTTTCAGACAAGAGTGATCATAGAATCATAGAATAGTTCGGGTGGGAAGGCTTCTTTAAAGGTCACTTAGTCCAACCCCCTGCAACTAGCAGGGTCAGCTTCTACTAGATCAGGTTGCTCAGAGCCCAATCCAACCTGAACTTGAGTGTTTTCATGGATGGGACATCTACCACCTCTCTGGGCAACCTTTTCTAGAGTTTCATCACTCTCAGTGTAAAATATTTCTCCTTTATATCTAGTCTAAATCTATTCTCTTTTAGTTTAAAACCATTAACCCTTGTCCTAACACAACAGCCCTGCTAAAATGTCTCTCTCCATAGTTCTTATAAGGACCCTTTAAGTACTGAAAGGTAACAAGAAGGTCTCCATGGAGCCTTATCTTCTACTGACTGAACAACCTCTGCTCTTTCGTCTGAATACGTTTAATTCTAACCAATGCACTGAGAACAGAAGCCATGGAGATGTGCCATATCTTCCAGCATTACAACAATGAGAAAAAGCCAAAGGAGATACAGCCGCATGTGAAAGGTGAGGAAAAACATTGAAAATTTGACTACTACTCCCCCCAAATGTAACTGCTGTGACTTTAGTCATTTTGGGACTGACAAGAATCTGGTGTATAATGGAATGATGAGATAGCTGAATGGGACACACCATAATCACAAGAAAATTGCACTGGTTTCAAAACAAAACAAAACAACCAAAACCCAAGCATATAAACATTAGATATGTTTTATAGACACATGTATCGTGGTTTTTAATTGCTGGGTTCGTCTCCTGACTTAAAGTCAAGGTCAGCAAAAGAGGATTCACTTTGTACAGAGCTCTTTTTACGCTTCTACATTAAATAGAACTTGTCATATGATCTGGACAGAAGAAACACAGGATACATCAGCATTGATAATGGTAGCTCCTCAAATAAAGCTTAAAACATTCATTGACTTCTTTCAGCCCAATTTTCACAAACTTGTTTCATAAACAACATCAGATGGAAGAGTATGATGTGGGGGTGGGCGTAAATAATTTCTAGCTATGGCATAATTCCTATACTAGAGAAAGCATTAAGTCTTGTTCACTTACGACACAAAATAACTCACACTATTGTGTCAAAAGGATTATCTTTACTCAAAATCAATATTCTGGCCCAAAACCTCAGACCTACTTTGAACAGTGGGAGGACGTACAACAGAAACACCACTTAGACTGGGAAATACCCTCTTCTCTAGGGAAAATGACCTGTGAATGAGTTTTCAGCTCACCTGCTGCCAGACATAAACACAGAAAGATAATCATACTATTGTGCCCTCCTCCTTTTTATTGAAACAAAAAATCAAGTTGACTGTTTTCATTCTAGGCTATCTCCCAGTGCATCACTGAGGTAGCAATTCTGCTCTGTGCATTTTTCAGCAGCACTGAACAGATTACCTGAGATTAGTAATGTACTTTTCTGCCTTACCTAGTTGTTATATGAGAAAATATTAATAGCCCACAGCAGTACATAAAATTCATCTTAAAGAATGGTCATATGATCAATCTTAAAAAAATTAGTAACTTACAATTCTTTCTGCTTCCAAAGTAATAAATTTCATTAAACTAAAACTCCAAGAAGTGCTTTTGCAATCTGCCACAGAAAAATGTTCATGTCTCGTACAGAACATGACCAGAGAATGAGAAGGTGAGCCCTGTGATTCAGAACAGTATACATCAACAGAATTATAAAAGTTAATCTCAAAACCTGTGCGAAGTACAAGGGGAAACCACTACAGATAAATCAAATGTATCCTTTGGTCTTCAAAAGTTACAGATAAAATAGTGGGTGCTTTCCCAATGGAGTCTATTGCCTCAGATCTCATTTTAAGACCTCAAAAAAGCATATTTCTTTCTCAAATGACTATTGGCACATGCATATATTCCTTTTCTGGGGCCACTTGAAACAAAAAAAAACTTTTGACTCACATGTCTTATGTTAATTCACAGTCAAGTGTCTCCTCTGAAAAAAACCTAGCAAAAAATTAAAGGCACAGGATATCAATGTATATGGAACAGATGAAAGCTAGAAAACCTGGAGAAGAGTGGAAGAGTGGTCTTTCATATAGAGTATTCTAGCAGGAAATGTACTATCAGTACATTTAAGTAAAAGATCAGATACCTTAAAAAGAACTTATTAGGGAAAAGGGAAGGGAAAAGGGAAGG
>NW_008678804.1:0-2278 GCF_000695815.1 Acanthisitta chloris
CCGGCGCTGCCCCGCGGGCTGAGCGCTCCTCTTCAGTAGCGAAAAATGTCGCCAGGGGCTTTGTTTATTAAAAATGCGGTTAGCTGTGGGTGCTCCATCCTGGCGTCAGAAGATTTTGAAAGTGATTTTTCTTCTCCCCCAGCCTGTGCGGGGACGCTGCTCCCATCCCACTCCCGTGCTGATCCCAGTCCCGTGTGACCGTCGGGTCTCTCCGGGCTGCCCGGAGCTCAGGCTTCCTGCAATTTTCCATGTCAAAACAGCTCCAGCAAAAGCAGGATCCGAATTAAGAGCCCATTTCCAAGGCACTGGAGATATTTCCATTCTGTGACTGTATTTCACTTGCTACAGATGGGTTCAGCTGTAGCTTCCCAGCGTTCCCATGGTGTCTATATTTAGTTAGTGCTTAAATCAGCACAAAGGTGCCTTCTGTCAACCCTCCCACTCGGAAGGGACCTGATGGAGGTTGCAGGGAAATGCTTCAGAGTGATTGGGGAGAGCAGCTGGCGGGGGCTGAGCTTCAGAGCAGATCTCGAGCTGCGGCTGCCTGCAAACGGAGTTATTTTAGGCGCTTTGCGGGAAGGCAGGATGGCGAGGATGGTCAGGGTCACCCACCTGTAAGAAAACCAGAGAAGTTGTTCCCAGCACGGGCAGCCCTGCCTGTGTGTTTGTGGGACTGCGGAATCCGTTCTCCTGCCCAGGGCTGGGGACGAGGCCACGTTTCCCCCAGCGCCACAGGCTGCACTTGGCACAGCCATGGGCACAGCTCTGTGGCTCTGATCAGACTCAGAGGAGTGTTTAGCTGCTGTCCCGGCTCGGCAGACCGGGGCGGGGGGAACACACAACGGGAGCCTGCAGCCCCTCGGGCTTTGGGTGCATCCCCACCCAGGAATGTCACGGGTCACCGTGTGAAGGGCCACAGAGCTAGGTGTGTGACCCGACGAAAATGTTCACAAAAACACTAGTTTGAGGTTTAGTCTTAATTTTCTCTGCAGGCAGCTTTGTAGAGTGAGGTCACCGAAAAGGTCTCAGAAATTCCTGAGGTGTTTAGATGTTGTGGTGGAGCTGTGCAGGTATAATTGCTGTACATGACACTAGGCTCTTACCATGAACTCCTTGTGTTACACCAGCAACTCAACAAATCGTGTTTGATGCCACACTAAATAATTTTCTGATGTGGATTGTAAAAGAAAACCAGGCTGTCAGGGGCTGGTCTGGCTATATTTGGGAAATCAACGCACTCTCAGCTTTGTTGAGCCATATGGTGGATTTATTCGCAATCAGCAGTTCCTTTCAAATGCAAGTTTGTGGCATTTAGTAATACGTTTTCCAGTATACAGCTCAGCACTCTTTTTTCCCCTGTTTCCTCTTCCAGCGAGTGATCTGGGAGCAGTCAGCTGGCCACGGCCGCTGGCCACCTCTTGTCTGGGCAACGCGCATTCAGCAGTTAACTAATCACTTACATTAGTGAGTTCTTACCAGCTCCTGTGGACTTCATCAGCAGTTTTTGGCCCTGCATGTTTCCAGGGCTGCTGGCTGCTGTTTTCCTTTCTGTGCAGCATTGCACAACAGTGTGACTTTTGGCTCAGTTTCCTCTGGAAATGGGGCTGTAGGACCCTGCATGGAACTGTGTCCGTGTGGCTGTCAGACCTGCTCTCCTCCGTCACTTTGGGCACTGCTCAGCCAACTGTGGCCGAGGGCTGGGAGTCTCAAAGGCACCAGCTCTGGGGGAACATGGGCAGAGGGACATCCTCCTCATGCCACTTGTGGGAGTGGTCTCATCCCCAGGGAGATGCATCTTCTGTGTGCAGAGCCTGTGCCTGAGCTGCTGGGTGCTGGGCCCCTGGTGCAGGTGCAGACAGGTGTGCTCAGCACCTGCCCAGGGTGCAGCCAGTCCCTGTCACGGCCCCTGTGGGTTTAGTGGAGAGGGTGTGAGCAGTGGGATGCAGTGCTGGTCAGAGACCCATGGACCTGAGATGTGACTCCTAGGTGCCCTGCTGGCCCCTCCTTCTCCCAGTAGAAGTAACCACTGACACCCACAGGTGACTTCTGCTGGTGGGCTGCTCTGGTCCGTGTCAGTACTGAGAGCCATGGCTGTCCCTGGTGAGTGCCATGACCTTCTGGTCTCTGCAAGGTGCAGTGTGCGCTCAGCTCCTCTGCCTTGCAGGACTCAGTCCCTACTTTAGGGTATCCCCTCAGGATCATTGCTGTGTGTGGGAGCTCAGCCTGTCCCAGCTTGCTTCTCTCCGTGTACTGTTTCTGATCTCTACCACAGCTCTTT
>NW_008678804.1:2314-9084 GCF_000695815.1 Acanthisitta chloris
TATAATAATGGCACTTAGCACTAAATAGCTTCTAAAGGGCCTTTCACACATTAACTAAGGAATCTGCACAACAGCTCTGTGAAAGAGCAGTGCATTATGTCAGAAACTCAAGGAGAAAACAGAAAAAGAACAGTAAGAGGGGCCGAGTTCAGGACTGGTTTCCTCTGGTGTAGGTGTGCTTTGTACCTACATCCTGAGCTGTTGTCAGCCTTTTTATTCCTTTTCTTGTCCCTGAAGGAGGTTTGCATGCACTCCAAGGAGGCACCAGGGCAGCTGGCTGTGCTGAGCTCCAGCAGAGGCTCCTGGCCATGTCCTGTGCCTCCCTGCCCCAGGGGAGAGGACGGTGTTGGCATTGGCACTGTGTCTACTGGAACTGGGTGTGATCGGTGCCTGAGCCTGAGCGAGTGGAGGAGTGTGGTGCTTGGGTCTGTTGAATGAATATTTTCTATAAAGTGCTTTGTCTTCTCTTCCTGTGACACGTGCGAAGTAACCTGAAGTGGCAGAGGGTGCTTACGTGGTGGTGTGGATGTGTGGGCCCCACGCACAGCGTGATGAGCACAGGGCCACTTGGCCATCCCTGGAGTGCAGCACAGCCATGGCCCAAACACTGTCACTGCTCACCAGCGTTCTGGGCATAAAGTCTCTAGGTATGAGAGGTCAGGGAACTTTATCAAGGTGACAAAAAGTAAAATCAAACAAGCTATGGTTGAGTCAGGCATAGGCTTTCCACGCACATTCATGCAAACAGGCAGCCACGTGTGCAGACCCTGCCAATACAAGTCTGCATGCGGGTGCCATCTCTCTTTAATTTGGTTTCTCAGGAACTCGCCTGAAGTGGAAATTTCACAACAAGACCAAAGTGTTCAAAAGCAGGAGCTGCTGAGAAGACTTCCCTTTTATTTTTGCCTTGATTCTGCCTTTAAACTCTGTGTTCCTCAGCTGAAATGAAAGAGTAATCAACTCACAAGCAGATGGCAACAAACCCACCTCCCTAACCCATGAAGAAAAACCATCAAGGTGCAGTCTTAGACCTGCTGTCACATAGTCAGATGTTGTTCCTTGAAGGAGGCTAATTGACTTGCCTGTTTCAGCTAATAGCAGTTTAGACTTCTTTCCATCCCCACTGCTAATCTGAAGCCTTAAGTGACAGAATAATGGAAGAAGAAAACAAATGCAAATGATTTAAAACAGGAGCAGCCTAAGGGCAAGAGGCAAAAGTTTGGGAAACGAGGCAGTCCCACTATGGTTCTTGTCTGTAGTGAGGCCACAGGCAGGAGCACCACCATGGGCCATTGCTCCCCGTGGTGGGGCAGGCTGTGAGCCCAGGATGGGGCCCTGGGGAGGTTCCCGGGGGGCTCCCAGCCCGAGGACATGGGGCCTTGCGTCTTGCTGGGGGACAGGGTCAAGAGTTGCTGAGAGAGACTTGTTTTCAGGAGAGATACAGGATGGCAGTAACAATTCCTGGTGCATGAGCAGGTCCAGACCCAAGGACACCTGGTGCAGAGCAAGGAGCAGGGCTGCCCAGAGCTGCTGTGTGCTCCTGGGGTGTGTCCTGTGTCTTCCCTGGAGGCAAACAGCTCCCCGTCTTCTTCTCGGGCGCTGCGTCCTGACTGTGAGCACGCACATAGCTGCACGGCAGAGGCATTGCCTGCAGTGAGTCCATTCACAGTCCCCTGCTGCTCAGGCTGCCCTCAAATCTTCATCTTCTCCTTTTTGTGCTGGCTTTGTAATTTTTCAAGGGTAGTTGTCCTTGAGAGGAAAGGCATTGCAGGTTTGCTGTGCTTGACATCACTCTCTGTGTTGTCGAAGCTTAAAAGCCATAAAATTCACACTGATGAAATTTCATGTGTGTGAGTCTGGGAAGGCCACAGAGAATGTTTTTGATGGACTGTCATGCCCATATTTTTCTGACACCGATTATTTGAGGGCAGGAGTGAGGGGAACATTGCCGTTACACCTTTGACATTGTTCTCATAAATACGGCTCTCAGGAAAATGAAGCACTGGAGCCTTTGCCATAACCCATTGGCAGAACTGTGTACGATGGTGCGTGGATAGGCCTGAAACAGGCTCTGCAGTCAGTAGGATGGAAACCGACGCTTTCTGGTCGGTCGAGGCAGGTTGGAGTGGAAGGGCTGAGAGAGCTGATGCATGAGAAGTGCTTGGGACAAGCTGGGGCCCGAGAGCTGCCGGGGGAATGCCTGTGGTTCGTGGTGGGAGAAGGGCACGCGGTGTCCCGTCCAGCGCATCCTCCTGCGGCAGCGCCATGTGTGCTGCTGCTGCCTGGCAGCGAGCGGCTAATATGTGTGACCTCATGTGAAATGCACTATTCAAATGCCTGGTTTTAATGAGCACAATTACTTGTTCTAGGTGAGCAATCACGGCACGACTGCTACAAGTTGGCACCCAGCAGTGCACACACAGGGCACGGAGATGGGCCCGCAGGTTCCGTGGACCACGCTGTGTCCGGAGAACGCGTGGATGGGTTGGCGATGTTCATACTAATGAATCAATTACTCTCCATGCGCGAATGTTTCTCTCTTTAAATGTTCAGAAATCACTCACAAACATGACAGGAATGAAATCAGTTTTGTTTATTCAATTGGATTAAAGTAGCTGGATTCCCATGTGGGCGGGGGCAATTGGATTTAATGTTACTTTGCATATTGTTCCAGTCTCGTCTTGCGGGGGGCGGGGGGGGTGTAGTTGTCTGCTTGAGGAAGTAATCTGTTTTAAAGGGCCATAAAATCTTAATGTTCACATCATCACATTCAGTGTAGACTTTTATGCCTAATGTCATACTGACCCCATTGCTATGTTGTTGTTACCTGTAATTCAGCCAAAGGAAAGGCACAGGCGTGTGCTGGTGTGCGCTGGAGCCCTTGTGCTGCTGCCTGATCCATGGCTGGGTCAGGGCTATTAGAGCTCCTTCCCTCAGGCATTTTAGAATCTGTTTAACATAACACAGTCGTTTGTCTTGTTTGCCGGCTACTTAACAGATGGATATGTGGTTTTCGTAATTACTTTATGAACGTTAATAAGACGTGATATCTTTTATTAATTAAATTTTCCAGGTTTGTTTTTCCAAATGACATGAGGTAGATTATATGTAAATATTAGTGACATACAAATGTTAGGTTTGCAGCACCGGCATTCTGATAAGTCCTGCAAACTTTTAAGTCTCCCCACGATGTCTCTGGTTTTTACTTTTCCCCTCTCCTAAGCTGCACCTCCTGATGATTCTCTGGCAGCAGAGTTGGGTTTATGTTTTATTTAAGGTTGGTCTCTCCTTAGTGTAAGGAAAGCCTAGACCTGGCCAATGTCCTAAGCTGTCCTCTATCCTGCCAGTGCAGTGTATCCTTGTATGACACTCACATCCCACCTTTCCTCCTGGAGACTTCCAAAAGGGGAATCAGTGTAAAAGAGTATGAAGACTGTATAGCACACAGGAGAGAAAACTTCTCCCACTGTGGCCATTCCTGGGAGCTCTCCCTGCTCGGCAGCTGAAGAGGAGCCTGGAGAAAGGAGCTCAGTTCTACTGGAAAGCAGCAGAAGGCTGGCAGTGCTGGGCAGGGCTTCGCAAGGTCTGTCTGCACAGGTGAGACCTCGGTCACACCTGGACCTTGCACTGGGACTCCAGCAAGAGGTGGATTTTTGTTTTGTGACAGAGGAGCCTGTTCTGCTACCTGGGAGAGGGCCAGCAGGTCCCAGGGCCCACCTGGGGATGGGGACCCTGGCCAGCCCCAGTGCCACCTTTCCCAAGCTGCTCTTTTTGCTGGAAGCACCTGGAGGTCCCATGGAGGAGGAGGCACAGCGCCAGGAATGGTGGGTCACACTGGAATGCTGAATTTCAGGTATTCACAGAGGGTGAATGACTGACCTGGGGTGAGGTGGAGAGCAGAGCAGGGCAGGGCTGGGACTGCAGGTGCTCGTGTCACTGTCATCGGCCGCTCCCTGTGCGTGGCTTTGAGTCACAGAGGAGCAGTGTTACCAGCTGGATTTAGGACCATGTGCACATAAGAAATGTTGAACAGGAGCAGCATAAAACTCCCTCGGGTGCTTCGAACGTGAACTCAATTTAAGCAGAAAGTTTCCCTTCTCGGGGCTATGTCTTGCAGGGCAATCTGGTATAACGTATTGTGTTGTCTCATGAAGGGAGCGTGGTGCAGCCTCACCCTGCCAGCCCCCAGCCCAGGCCACAGCCACCAGGGCTCCCACCTTGCTCCCCATCTCGCCCGGGTCGGGCAGGAG
This sequence comes from Acanthisitta chloris, assembly GCF_000695815.1. Classification (NCBI taxonomy): domain Eukaryota; kingdom Metazoa; phylum Chordata; class Aves; order Passeriformes; family Acanthisittidae; genus Acanthisitta; species Acanthisitta chloris. Next base: position 6,565 of record NW_008678804.1, read on the forward strand.
GCTCACGCGCCCGCGGTGCCATGGCTGCTGCTGCTTGTGGCAGTGCCGCCGTGCTCATGGGCCTGTGGGCATAGATACCAGAGCGGTGCATGGATCAGAGCATGATGTGATGACTTCGTGTGATTTTCCCCATGCCAGAATGGTTTCATGCTTAGGACACACCCTGGTTCAACCAAGGTGCGGTGAGCTGGGCTGGCTCGGGTGCTGGGCTGGGTTCCTGGCAGGGTTCGTCGCAGGGAGCTGCGACAGGCAGGGACCCTCTGCCAGGGCAGCACGGGGCAAACACAGTTATTGGGGCAGGTCTTTGCCTGTGTTGGCTGTTGCTTTGTGAGGTGCCACGGAAAACTGACAAAGTCCTGTGAATGTGGAAGCAGTTGGTGAGTCGATCCCTGCTGTTGGGCTCTCTCGTTTCCCTGGCTCCCAGCGTCACAGCCAGCAGTGGCTGGGTTGTGCCATACCCTGTTTTGCACTTTCTACCAGCCTAGTTTTGGGTCCCCATCCATCCTGATGGCTGTGGAACTTGAGTTAACCCCAGCGCAGGTCAGGAGTGCTGCTCTGCCAGACACACAGTTGCCTTTTCTTTGGGGAATAAACCCTGTCTGACTGATTAGCCATTGTGATTTCCGTTTTGCAAGGCTGGCTGGGCTGTGTCTGTGTGTGCTTCACTCTGCTGCTGCTGAGAGACAGCTGGGGACAAGCAGAATGATTTTTATAAAGCAATAACCCCAGCACCAGGTTTGCAAAGCTGTGAAACTTACTGTGCTTGTGTTGCAGGATGTGGACAGCCCTAGTTTAACTTGTACCATGATTTCATTGCTTTTTGATGTGGGATGTGTTCAAGCTAACTGAAGGCCATGGAGTAATTGTAGTTTAGGAAACAGGATTCACCATGACCTGGATGTGTTGGTGTCTCATTGGCATACATCCTTTCAAATAAAATCTGCCTTTGGGGCCTTATGAAATTTTGCATATTAATTGCTAATTTTACAGAAATAAATGGTAAATAGTCATCTTGCAAATAATACCCTGGGATACATGGGGAAACATCTGAGTGCCCATTATGAATACATTACACAACAAAGTTCACTTTTTCTGCACTCAGACTGATCCCAATTTCTCTTTTGTTGGTTCTTCTGTTCATCAGCTGATGGATAAACAGTTTGCAGACTGTTGATTGTTTGATAGTTGTACAGGTTTGGAGGGGTTTTTGGTGGCTTTTTTTTGTCACTGTGGTGTGTGATTGCTGCCTTTGCCCTGTGGAACTGTTTGCTGCTTTTGGCCTGAAGACTGACGTTTTTAAAGCAGTGGAGGATGATGAGCAGCAGCGTGGGGAAGGCAGGTCCCAAAGGCCCCTGCCCAGCCCTGCCAACCATGCCAAGGGCCTGACCTGCCACGCTGTGTGTCGTGGAGCACAAGGGGCTGAAGGCTGCAGCCAGCTGAAGGCAGCCAAGTGACCTTCAGCATAACTTTACAGGATCTGTTCCACCCGAAAACACCTGTGAGTTCACATGTTCCCCTCCCATAGGGTGACCCAACCTCATAAACATTTTGAGAGGTGTTTCTCTGTATGAAATAGTGGAAATAACACAGTGATTTTCTTCCCCAATTGAAAATAAATCAACAGGGGAGTTCAGGAAACCAAGTGCTGCCTTTATTTTGCATTCTGTGCTTACAGGTTTAGTTGTTCAGCCTGAGACTTCCTTTCATGGTTGTCTCATGAGTGGTGTCCTCTTGCGTCCTCTTTACCTGCCGTATCACATTTTGCTGCAGCAGCCTGGGAGCCCTTTGAGCAAGGAACTGGGGTGTGTATGTGATGTGGTGCCTGTACCTGGGCTGTGTGTTCTGTGTCCAGTGTTCCAGGTCCCCAGGAGACCTGCACTGGTGTCCTGCAATGGTGTTTCACACCTAGATGCCCAACCAATGCCTGTCAGGTTCGGCCTTCTGCTGTCACCTGTGGTGGAGTTTGTTACTCCAGGTAAAACCCAAACCCAGAAGAGCAGACAAAACACCAACACGGACAGACCTCACTTGCAGCACTGCCCAGATTAGCTGTTTTCGGTCAAAAACTCCTTCCTTAGCCTAGACTGTGCTCCACTGGCTCAGATGCTCCGATGCTGTAGCATGTGGCCTTAATCTTCAGAAATGGCAAATCCTATTTGCTGTATAAGTATTTAAGCTAATTATATCTCTGATGTGAGGAACATGTGACAAACAGTTCACACTGTATCCATTAAAAGACATTGATGTCTCAGACCCTCATGAAATATTCTGTCCCTCATTCCATTTTGAGGTGCTGTGTGTGTTCTGCAGTGTATTTAGAAATAATATCATCTATTAGTAGTACAGAGGAAATGAGTGTGCTATGGCTGGATCATCTGTAGAGTAAGAAATAATTCATAGCAAGTTTTCCCTGGAAACGCAGTGTTTGCGTTGCAGCTGCGGCAGCTGTTGCAGTGCAGGAGAGATGTGGTGGAGGGGAAGATGTCTGGGCTTTAGAAAAGCCTGGCATGAAATGCTTAG
>NW_008678804.1:9106-14242 GCF_000695815.1 Acanthisitta chloris
GATGCTGCAGGAGCTGGTTGGTCTAATTGAAGGCAGGAGAGAAAGCCCCGGGGAGCAGCTGTTCCGAGCGGGGCTGGGTGTGTGGTAGTGCTTGTTACTGGTGTTGTTAATCATGTACAGCTTGTACCAGCACCCGTGAGGCTGCAGCAGGGGTCAGGGCCAAGTAGATCAATTTATCATACGACCTTTGGGAGGCAGAAGTCTTCGTCTACTTTGCATTCGATGAACTGATTCTTCCCTTTTGTGCCCCAAGGTCCTGACCCCTGTTCGTCGCTCCTGGAGGAGAGGGCTGCAGCTTGCCCTCTGTGTGCCACCTAGCTTCCCAGTTTTCTTGATCTTGGTTTAATCCAGAAAATTATTAGTCTTCCTCAAATCATGCTAATTAAGGTTCCTGTGATTGGGACTTCATCCCAGGTGTGGGTTTTGGCTTCCCCAGCTCGCTTACGTGACTTGTAGGAGAAATCAGGAGAAACAGACCGACTTGGTACATCGAGATGGCAGTCAGCTCTTTTGCTGTGCTCCAAGAGCACAAGGACAGGGCTCCAGAGCACAGTGGGGAGGACACAGGAGCTCGGTGAGCCTGTGAACGTGCAGTGGGGGCTGCAGACATTCTCCTGGCACTGCGCAGCAGCCCAGTGCTCCAGTGTGGGTGAAGAGGGAAGTCCTACATGAGGTGGTCACTGGGAGGGTGCTCATCTGGAGCAGGTTCACCTGTGCTCCATGTCCCTTCGTGGCTGGATGGGAATGGTCTCTGTTGGCTGGCATAAGCTGGCACCGCTCCCAAGCCTTTCCCAGGCTGGCAGCGAGGAGCGTCGGTCCCTCTGGGTACTCAGCTCTACTGCGGGGACATTATTGATCCACCTGCTGTGAAGCACGTGGTGTCTGTGGTCCTCTGAAGGGCAGGGGCCCTGGCCCTGTCTCTGTGTCTCTGGCCATCCCAGGGACACTGCACTTGTGGCATCAGGTGTGTTCAGCACTGGGGATGGAGAGAAGCTCCGGGTTCCTGCAGTGTGTGCAGCACAGGGGGCTCTGCCCTGGGACAACCCTTTCCCTTAGGAGGTTGTCCTTTAAATATGGGCCAGACAGCCACCAGCCTGGCTGGCTAACACCAATTGCACGTGGGAGAATAGGAGTGTAATTACCCTGTTTTTGCTGCTTAATTAGCTTCTCAGATTTGTGAAGCCAAAGTGCTGTGTCTACTGGAATCTGGGAGCTGAAGGACTCAGAGCACATTGGGAACTGGAAATGATGAGAGAAACTTCACAAGGGCTTTAAGTGCTCTCCCTCTCAGAATACTAATTGAGTGCCATGACCTTCACCCAGATCAAAGGCCAGGTGCTGGCTCTGGTGTGGGATGCTGAGGGGTGTCACACCAGCCCTGGCTTCCCTTCCTGCGCAGGGATGGGCTTTCTGTTAAGGCTCTGCAGACCTGGTTAGTGCAGATGGAGGTGGCCACCACCTGTGTTGGTTTGATAAGGCTACAAATCTGAGATGCTGCAGGGTGGGAGCACGTTCTGGTTGCGAGGAGCAGGCCTGTTGCCCCTGGAGCGGGGGATGTTCCACCCACAGGGAGGGGCATAGCAGGGGCAGCAGTGTACCCCCGTGGTCTCAGGCCACTGTGCTGCCCACACAGCCGTGGTCAGCAGAGCACAGGACCCTGGGGCTCTCGCTGCCAGCCCTGTCCCCTGCGCTGTGGGTACATGCTGTGACCAGAGCTGCTCCACCCAGGCTGACCTCCAGCATCGTCCAGCAAGCTGGCACCCCACTGACAGCACTGTGCTAATGATCTCTTAACCAACAGAAATAATTCTTACAAGTTTAAAAGAAATTTTGTTATCTGTGTTTAATGGGTAAAAGATGAGGGTAGTGTTCTAACCCAGAGCAGTAATTAGGAAAATAAATTTAGTGCTAATGGATGGGAGGGTAAAATAAATGAGGTGAAGGAAGTTCTGTGCTGAGCATAAAACTGGAGGTTTGATTCAGTTATTCTTCACACACTGTGTAGATCCCACAGAAACTCGAGCTTGGAGATCTTAAAACTCTCTAATTGAAGCAAAAATCAGTGGAGTGGAAAGTGTCCTGGCTCTTCAGGAGATGTCAAAGTACAGAACGTGGTGGACACCTGGGGGTTTGGAAAACAGTGACAGCTACAAGCTGACCTTTGGTGAATTTAATCTGCAAATGGATTCCTGCTTAGGACAGCTAATGCTTTTAGTTATTGTAAAGGCTCATTCCTGGATTTTAAAAAGCTGAGAATAAATGGATTTCATGATGCAGCTCCTATGCGCATTGCATAACAAACAGGTGGCTTGTGGCTGTGTTTAAATGGTATGGTGTGTTGGAAAACTTTGCAGCACTTATGAATACATAATTATAATTCATGCACAATGGGGAGAATAATTTTTCTAGTTAATAAAGGAGAAAGGACTTGGCACTTATTAAAATGGAAGACAGTCTGCTGAAAAGGAAGGGAAGGAGGTTGCTGGTTGTGTTTATGATATTCACAGGTGTTGCACGGGCTTGTTACTCAGCTGGGCATTGCCTTGGGCCTGGGGTTTGTGGTCTGAGGTCTGATGGGAGGATGTGATATTGTAACAACAGCATATTCAAAATGTGCCTTTATTTGTCTTTTCAGGATACCTTTGGGCAAACACACCTCGTAGGCAGAGGGAGCCCAGTTCTGGGGGTAGTGCTGTGGTGCAGCTTTCATCTTTCTTTTCCTTCTCTCTAAAAAAAAGTCCACGCCCTCAGGAGACAGGAGACCACAGACAGAGGTGTCAGCTGACTTGCCCAGAGCCAGCAGCAGTTCTGAGCCCTGTGGTGTCGTGTTTGGGTCTGGTCCCCTGCACTGTCGCATGTACAGGTAGCTGCCAGCAGCACAGAAGTTATTCCTAAAGCATGTTGTTAGTGCTGTGGCTCTCTGGCCTGTGAGAGGACTTTGGTCAACTCAGGAGACAGGAGACCACAGACAGAGGTGTCAGCTGACTTGCCCAGAGCCAGCAGCAGTTCTGAGCCCTGTGGTGTCGTGTTTGGGTCTGGTCCCCTGCACTGTCGCATGTACAGGTAGCTGCCAGCAGCACAGAAGTTATTCCTAAAGCATGTTGTTAGTGCTGTGGCTCTCTGGCCTGTGAGAGGACTTTGGTCAACACATGTCTCTGCTGTGCCATGAAGCCATGGTCAAACATGGAGTAAACTCAGACTAACCTGTGGCTCTCACCCACTGCAGCTGAGAGCAACCTCAGCCTCAAATACAATGTGTTTGCTTGACTTAAACATGTCCCTGTTGATTACAGCAAGTAACTCACGTTCCAGGATAATTCACTGAAGACTTGAGCATGGAGACTTCAGGCTCATGCCTGTCTTGATGAATGTTTCTGGCTTGTCACGTAGCAATCCTTGTATTAAAGAGTGTGATGTGATGTGATGTGGTTGACTGACAAATCTTGAAGTTTCATATGCATATCAGTAAGTGCAAGAGTTCTCTGAGGTGCAGTTTTACAATGCCTTATATCAACCTGCACATGACAGCCTGTCAGAAGATGTCCCGTGGAGGAAGGCAGCTGTGACCCCGGGAGGTCACAACACAGGTGGAACGAGCTTTCCCTCTCCCTCGCCTCTCATTTGAGAGGGTCCACATGCTCCTGCACAAGGTGTGCAGTGGTTGGTGTGGTGGTGTAGTGGGTGCAGTTGTGTGCTGATGTGGTGGTGCAGCAGTGCAGTGGTGGCGTGGAACATGCTGCCCACAAGATGTGCATACTGGACATACTGGAGTCCTTGAGCCTTCTCACTCAGAGGTGGTTTCTCCTGTGCTTCCCCTGAAATAAGCAGCCCCCAAGGAGGCAGCACAATCTCAGCGGAATAATAACACAGGCTGTAAAATCTTGTACCTTTCCAATGAGATTTTCATTATGATACTGCAGTTGGGAGAGGAAGTCGAGTTGCAGCACACCAGTGTATCCACAATGTTGCCCAGCATCTTTGTCCATTCCCTCCGTAGCCTCTGGTTCCAGGAATAATAATGCTCCCCACCGATGCGGCCGCGGGCTGTCAATAGCTCCTGTGCCGTGGCACACTGAGCTCAGCAGTTCCTGCAGCTGACCCTGGCCCCACAGCACAGGGGCCTTGAGGGGTGCTGGGCAGGTGGGTACACAGTGGAGAGATGCTGCAGGGCCTGTGCCCGTGTGTGTCAGCTCCCCAGTTGCAAACAGCCAGTGCCCAGCACTGATGGTGCTCCTGGCCAGAGTGAACCAAGGCCGTGCTGAGGCAGGTCTTGTCTTGTCAGCAGTGTGGGGCAGGGGTGTGCCATGAGGTGCAGGCAGGGTCAGACCCCAGGCTGTGTCTGTTTCCCCTCAGCAGCTGTCGGGGCAGTGGAGAGTGGGGGGCAGAGGGGACACTGAGGGTCAGTTTTGGCGCTGGCATGAGATTGGGGAGTAGTGCCTGTCCCCCCACTGCTGCCCGGTGTGCTCACTGGTGCCTGGCCAGGGATGTCTTGTACCCTGGTGCTGTGGTTGGGGTTTACCTCCAACTTCAGGTACAGGAGCTGAGGGAACTTGCCCCCTTTGAGTTTCTTCCCTGTGTCTGCCAGTGGCTCAGCCAGTGCCAAGGCTTCTTCCTGGACTATACCAAGACACAAAACCCTCCCAAAGAGCAATTGTTTCCCTTTGCTGTGCATCAGATGATATGTCGAGAAAACAGCCTGTCCTTTCAGAGATGTTCCCTGAAGAGGAGAGCCCTCCCTTCCCCCACAGCCTCTGTGCTCATCCTTTTCCACGGATGCCACTGATCCCCTCACTCACATCGATCTTCACAGTCGTGAGCCACTGAGCATCCCTACCTCTTCCACAGCTGAGACAGGATGCACCTGGGCCAGGTGCCCGTGGGCATACACCTCCTTAACACTGCTGGTGTGACCACCCCCGTGGCCCTTGCTGCATCCCCCGTCCCGGGACACCCGGCTCTGCCAAAAACGGGCCTGGTGTCGGTCCGCGGCTGGGATCTTGTGCTTGCTTGGGGCAGGTCAGAGAGCAGCACTCCTGCCCGAAGGCTGCAGGAGCTTTCCAAGGATAGGTGTGTCCCACAGGGGCAGGCGGGAGCACCTGGGAGGCAGGAGCGTCCCAGGGACCGGAGCGTCCCCGG
>NW_008678805.1:0-2001 GCF_000695815.1 Acanthisitta chloris
TCTAGTGACCACGGTAGAGTTGGACTCTATGAACTCTGAGGTCTCTTCCAACCTGATTGATTCTATGATTCTGCAAATACCTGAGACTTGTGCAGCTTGTGCCGTAGAGGGTAGAGCAATTTACAAACAATAGTTTGTGGTCGGGATTACAGAGAGACTAATCAACAGGAAATAGTTTTGCAGGAAAATTAGCAGCCACCCGATTTTGCCAGATGAAGTGTAGAACTTGGGAATATGTCTGCTGGCAATATTACTGCATTGAATTAATTAGTTTTGAATTTAATTACTTTTGAAGCATAGGCAGAGGTTGCCCAGGGAGGTAGTGGCTGCCCCAACCCTGGCAGTCTTCAAGGCCAGGTTGGATGAAACCTTGAGCAGCCTGCTCTAGTGGGAGATGTCCCTGCCCATGGCAGAGGGTTGGGACTAGATGATCTGTAAGGTCCATTCCAGGCCCTAAAATTCTAGATGCTATGGTATGGTATGAGTGCCCATAGGATTGGCACTGTTTGCCAGTGCCAAGCTCCTCATGATGCCCTCTGGTATTCTAGTCATGCCCTGCAGCAAGGTGCAAGACTTGTGGTGAATCCCCAGGCTATGTTTTCCTGTGCAGTTTACTGAGAACTGAATGTCAGATATGAGAGAAGGAAAAACAAGGAGTGCTGTTGTGTCATTTGTAGTTGATGCACATAGACATAAAAACACCATAGATTTTCTGTATCAACTGTTGTAAAACCACACAGGAATGAGTGCCTGGAGCCTGTGGAAATCAGTAAGCATTTGTGTGCTGATTTCCTAGGAAGTAAGAAGTAGAGCTTGTTAGCTAGAAGGCCACATTCTCTGCATGCCTTTATGCATGCTTAAACCCCTGGGTAATTTTGTTCCAGGTTCATTTACAATGTAATTGTTGGTGTTTAGCATTCACATTCACATATATGCTGAGATAATGCGTAAGAATTGCTGCATATCCATATCCTTATATGGAAATGCATACATATAAATATATATCTGTCCACCAGACAGTTTTTTGTTCAAGCTTGCTACTGGAGTTTCCTGTTCTTTCTGGGCTCTTGAGGTGCTTGGCTACTCAAAATTCATGGTCATACAGATTGTTAACCAATGCAAATGAATTCATAATGGCATTAGAGAACTTGACCATAGCTCAGCTTGTGTACAAGAATTCTGGAGTGCAGGGAGCACGGTACAAGGAGGTATTTGGAAATAGCTCTAGTGAAGAACTCAGTGCCTGGGGTCTCCCAGAGCTGTATCCCAGGGCAGCTCAGAGTGTGTTGCTTGTGTTTGTTTCTCTATCCCTTCTGTCTCCTCTACAAAAGTTGCCTTCAATCCTGTAGGTGCAAGTTTTCTAGAGCAGTGTCCACTTAAAACCCAAAGCTCCTGATGCATCTGAGTTTGTGAGATGTCTTGCATGTTCTCTTGAGGGAAAGTGCCCTATCTGGTGTGAGAAGTATTTTCCTACAAGGTTAACTCAAGTTACAGCTCTAGGAATAATCAAAATGTTGGCTTCCCTGAGCAGGCAAAGAAGAAAATTGCCCCTGACTTGCTGTACTGTAACAGTGGTGTTGACATAAGTCAGTACCTAACATTACTCACATGCAGTGCATGGTAGCAAACAGAAACAGCAAGTGCAGGTCATGTCACTCAGCAGAGTTAGATCACTGTTAATCAACTGACATTCCTAACTCTCTGTTATCTCCTGCAAGGAAGGATTTTGGTAAAAGAGAATTTGCTTGTGTGACTACTATATCTTGATCAAAACACTGGGCAGTAGCAGTCCATAAAAACACTGATTTCTTTTACTGGCAATTGAGAGCCATGATTTCTGCAGTAAGCTCTGCAGACCAGGCACAGGCAGGAGGCTGCCACGGATTGCCTCAGAAGCTGCAGTTTTCAGCCTGTGGTCCCTTTGAAAGGCTCCTTGTAGTGCTCTGGAGGAAAAATGAATGTAATGTCAGTGGACTTGATCATCCAGTATGGACATTCCTG